>NC_057804.1:171847907-172149466 GCF_018294505.1 Triticum aestivum
ACACATAGGATATACACCCAGTGGAAGAAAGAGAAAGAGGACGGGAAAGAGTGTATATATGTGAGTGAGAGAGTAGGAGAGAAACCGAGAGAGAGAGAGGGGGGAGGGAGAGAGGAAGTGTGCGAGAGAGGGATGTATACATAGGAAGAAGTTAGGTCTATGAGTAAGATAGAGACATGTAATATATAAGGAATGAGATGCGTGTGCATCGAGATTTTGTACATGTGGAAGGATAAGAGACAAAAGGTTTGATGAGAGAGCTCAAAAGAACATGGAATAGAGGGGAATCTTGTGGGTTGAGGGATTTATAATTTTGTGTGGGAGGGATGGAGAGGGGGAGAGAGAGGGGGGAGTTACTCAGCCGTCACCATGTCATCATGCTTCCAAATGGCCCCGCGGTCTCTAGTGTGGTCTAGTTGTCATATTCATTCTTCTCAATGCCCTCCTTGAAGATCAAGGTCGTGCGCATGTGGGGGTGCAGATAAGCACAAGCAACAGGGGTCGGTATATAACCTTGGACGGGGATGGATAGTGTGGTGTGTGGGGGGGGGGGGGGTTGTGTGTGTGTCAAATATTGAGAGAAATCAAACCTATGAAGAGAATGTGTGTGCATAGTGAGCATGCGAGACAGGCTAATGGTGCGAGACAAATACATCGTGTGTGTCAATGTTTAAGCAATATAGAGACATCGTGTGCTGGATACGAAGATAGGACAATGGGGAGTGTGTTTCCTAGGCAAAGAGGCATAGTGAGAGATACATATGTGTGTGCGTGGTACATGGTGTGTATGTGACAGAGAGTTACATGCATGCCAAATAGGGTTTTCGTGAAGAGATTGTGTGTGCGAGATAGAGAGCGATGTAGGGGCCTTTAGGCGGTCAGGGGCTGGGTGAGGGTGTATAAATGTGTGCGTTGATGCATGTGTTACATGCGATTGTGTGAGGGATGGTCGAATCGAGAGAGATGGTTGTTGTGTTACGGATGCTCCTCTCTCTCACACACACACACGCACACATAAAAACACAAATAGAAGACTGTTCTCTCATGTATACAAAAAATCTCAGTATATCTCTATGTCTCACTCATACATGATCATTTGCACATTCACACCTCTCTATGACTATCACACACACACACACACACACACACACACACACACACACCGTCTCCACATTGCCCTTCAGCGACAACACACATGTAGACACATACACTGTTCTCTCTCCGTTACACAAACAGAATCTGTATTAATTTTTTTTGTAGGGGGCACCTAAAATGCCCAAATCCAAATAATCAGGAACTGAAGCTAAATACAAATATATGGAAATATTGTAGCGTGAGGAACTTTTCCAGCAAAAAAAGTAGACTAATATTTGGGGATTGTTTTATCACACACACAAAAAAGTTTGGTCGATGTCCTTCCAGCGCGACACCGTGATGCACCTTTCGACCGACCGTCCGGCCGCGTCGCACGCGCTTGCACATGATTCTGTATCGATGTTATGCTAACTAATGTGGTGCATAAGCGCGGCTGTGATGCACGCGCTTGCACAGGATTACATGTACTAGTACGGTGTTCTTTTAAGTTTGACCAAGCTCCCAAAGCGCACTCATCAGTATACGTCGCTGCTGTTGCGCATTTGTATAGTCGCTAAAGTACTCTACGATGCAGTACTATCACTGCCATGTGGGACCCGGCCCCACATGTCATACGCACTACAACACCATATGGTACTGCAGAGGATCTCAACCCCTCGCCCGCTCACGTCGTCTGTAGTCCCTCCTCGCGATGACGTCGCGCTGCCAAGCACACGAGTAGGTCGAGCTGCATCTATGCTCGCAGCATACAAAGAGGAGGAGGTCGAGTGTGTGCTCCAGCACACTGGCGAGGAGGAGTAGCGTGTCCTTGTCGTCTCCGCCCGCCCGGAGGAGGCTCGCATGGTGGCTGTCGTGTCGGAAGCCAGTCACGCCCGCGTCGAGCCCGCAAACTGGGTGTGGACGTGGAATCTACCTTTGAGACCTTGAATGCCACATGGGTCATGCAATCTGAAGGAAAAATTTAGGTCAGTCGACTCTTGTGAGCCGTTGGATGCAACATGGATGGCCAGAAGGGTTTCTTCAACCTCCAAAAATGATGCACTGTTCAACTTCTCTCTGAACCATCGAGCCACTAGCCCGCCATAGGCCTAACCGCCTACTGCTGCCACCCCACCCTCCCCTGAACCGCCTGCCACCGCCATGATCCTCCCACCCCCGCCATCCGTTTAACCCCGGACACGATCCATTTTTTCCGGCGAACTTCATTCCACACCCAACACTCTTAAGATAGATCATGGGCACCCTGCCACCCTAATATAGATACTGGGGTAGCTTCTCTTCCGTCTTCTTCCTTCACTCCGGCGAACTTCTTCTTTCACAAATCGACTAACCCAAATTATACTACTAGTACGTATTAAGTATGGTAGGAACATGAAGAAACGAGTAGTAGTACCAACTACAAGAAAGAGTTCAAATAATGAGAAAGAACATAACATAGCTCTATTGGGGGCTCAACATATCACACCCCTGAAATAAAACTTAGCAACTGGTCCGCTTGACACTGTAGTAGAACCAACATGAGCAACGACACTGCCACCTTACTCAGAGTCCTTGTCCACGTCCTCGACTTCATCCTCATCCCTCTTCCTCTTCCTCTTTGCTGACACTTCTTTGCTTGAACCAGACACCGGGCTCTGCTTCTTCATCCAACCCTTGTAGATATTTAAACAAAGGTAAGCATCCGTTGCTGCGTACATGATGTGATCTTCATATATTGTCTTTGACTCCCATGCATGATGAAACTTGGGGTGAGGTTTCTTTCTTCACTTCATCGTACGAAGGATCAATCATGGCTGCTGCCAGGGTCAGCATTGAAGGCTGAGAGGAGGACACCAGGCTTTCCTTCTGGAGATCAAAGGGCTGGCCTACAACGAGGCCTATCCAATCCAGGACTCTCCTGTCGTTCGTAAAGTCTACAGTAACAAATTTCACTATTTTGTCCTTGAGGAAGACCTCAAAATCCTGGCACCTAATGTCGTCATAGCATACGTGGTAGACCAAGCACATGTTATGTACGCAAACCTGGATCATGGCGGGCTTCTTCATCTCTGCCTCCTTTAGAAGCTTCTCCTTTTCCAGGACTGTGGTGTACTCAACATCTAGCCCACCAACCCACACTACAAAAAATACACTTCCGTGATGATACGTGTTTGTCACAGTAGGTCATGTTTTTTGTCATGCATGTACATCCATGAAGATTTTATGACAGAATCAAGATAGTCATACCTGTGCTGTCGTAGAAGTGTTCCATGACATTACCAAAATTATCATCATGGAAGTGTCCAATTCCATGACGATAAATCGCGCGTCACAGAAGTGCTTTCGTCAAGGGTGACTGACACGTGGCATCCACCATAATGGAATGTCGTTAAGCTATCGGGTTTGGTTTTGGATCCAATAACCCGTTAACAGCCCCGACCAATGGGGATTTTCCACGTGTAAAATCATCATTGGCTGGAGGAAACACGTGTCGGCTCACCATTGGGATAGATGTCATCCACTCATTGGACCCGAGGCGCCTATGATGCGTCGACATGTGGCACGGCCCAACAGAGGCCCATTCCTGTGAAAAGGCTGGCCCGTTTGACTTGGTCAAAAGGTGGCGGGCCGGCCCAAGGAAAGCCTGTTAATGGCATGTTCGCATATAGCCCATTTACAGCCCGCTAACCCAGTGTCCATTACAACCTCTCCGAATTAGGCCCAGTAGTGTTATCTGGGTCGTCCAATATGATTCCATCCCGGTTTAACTCACTACAAAAAAATACACTTCCGTGATGATACGTGTTTGTCACAGTAGGTCGTGTTTTTTGTCATGCATGCACATCCATGACGATTTTATGACAGAATCAGGATAGTCATACCTGTGCTGTCGTAGAAGTGTTCCATGACATTACCAAATTTATCATCACAGAAGTGTCCACTTCCATGATGATAAATCACGCGTCACAGAAGTGCTTTCGTCAAGGGTGACCGACATGTGGCATCCACCGTAACGGAACACCATCAAGCTATCGGGTCCGGTTTTGGATCCGATAACCCGTTAACAACCCGGACCAATGGGGATTTTCCACGTGTAAAATCATCATTGGACGGAGGAAACACGTGTTGCCTCACCGTTGGGACAGATGTCATCCACTCATTGGACAAGAGGCGCCTATGATAGGTCAACACGTGGTACGGCCCAACAGTGGCCCATTTCGGTGAAAAAGGCCGGCCAGTAAAAATTAGCAGGACGGCCCATATAAGGCTTACTTGTGTCAGGTCCATACGAGATGTGCCAATTCGGCCCATCAACAGCCCGTTAAAGACTTGACACCATTGCAGCCCATCACCAGTTCGAGCCCGTTAATAGCCCGTTATATATTTAGGCTCAATATCGTCCCGGTGAGATTTCATCCTATTAACGGCCCATTCAATGGATGGGCCAATTTTCAGGATGTTCATCTTTCGGCCTTTTAGCGACCCATTTAAATGTTGGGCTAATTTTCGGCCCAGTGTGTCTTTCAGCCTGTTGACGGCCCATAAATCAGTTGGGCCATTTGCAGTCAGGCCTGAGTTTCGGCCTTTTAGCGACCCATTTAAGTGTTGGCCCAATTTCCGGCGCGGTGTGTCTTTCAGCCTGTTGACGGCCCATAAATCAGTTGGGCCATTTGTAGTCGGGCCTGAGTTTTGACCTTTTAGTGACCCATTTAAGTGTTGGGCCAATTCCCGGCCCTGTGTGCCTTGTTAACAGACCATAAATGAGTTGGGCCATTTGTAGTCGGACCTGAGTTTTGGCCTTTTAACAGCCCATGCCCTTCATGGTCCAATACCAGCCCGGTTTCTCTTTCGGCCTGCTAAAGGCCCACAACACAGTTGGGCCATTTACAATACAACCTGACTTTCGGCCTCTTAGCGGCCCATGCTCTTCATGGTCCAGTACAAGCCCGCTGTCTCTTTCGGCCTGCTAAAGGCCCACAGTATAGTTGGGCCATATGTAGCCCGAACTTAGCAACAGCCTGTTAACGGCCCGTGAAATCAATTGGGCCCACTTGTTGCCGGCTTCAATGTCGGTCTATTAACGACCCAGTAGGTAAGAGGGTCGACCATTCACTTTCGGCCTGGTAACGGCCCATTAACTTAATGGGCCCACTTAAGTTCGTACATGTCTTTAGGCCAAATTAGATAATTTGAGCCCATTACGACGAGCAATTATGCATAGGACCAAAACCGATCAAGCAAAGGTACGGCATACAGGGAAAAACATTGCACATCCAGCATATATTATAGGAAATTACATCCACTGGGAAATCAAAGATTGATGCCAATGCAAATAAATGAACAGAACCTAACGATCTACAACGTCACAATCTGCAACCTTAGCACCGATGACGCCCATAAGCATGTGGGCAAGTTCTTGCTGCTTTGCTACACTATCTCTGAAAACATTGATTTGTTGTTGGGTCGCACGACTCCGTACCTCTGATTCCTCCACCATTTCCATCATTGCTTCAGCCATTAATTGGTTCACAAACATACATTTTTTCCGTTGCATTCGAGACAGAGGATACTGAACAGATTTAGATGGCGATTTTGGCAGGCTTGTATTATTGATAGTGGACAGTGTCTCGACCACTGCATCATAACATAAATTAGGAGGGGAACCAAACAGATTAATCATGAGTTATTGCCATATTACCTAGCCTAGATTTATTGGAAAGAAACACTGGGGTTGCCTTGCTGTTTTCAGAGTTTGTCTTCTTATCTTCAGTAGCCTGCACCAAATTAACACACTAGCATTGCTATCATTGGCCAAGTCAGATAATAGGAAAGCAACATTGACACAACGAACATTTGGGAAACTAGCCTACACCAAATTAACACAATATGGCACAACTATCAATAGCCAGGTAAGGTAATACGAAAGCAACATTGACACAATGAATGAATGGGCAACCAGAGCAGCACTACAATTCAGTAATGTGCATGATATGAGATAGAACACTCATGTAGCTCAGTATGCAAAACTACCAGGCAGTTTTCTTTACAAAAATCAACATTGGCGCCTTTAACATTTTGCTACAACTAATTTTAGATCAAATAAAGGTTGGATTCACGCCGATTAACAAAATACATGCTGATGTAAAAAAAATATAGTGATATACAACAGGTACTTACATCAGCATTGGAGCACAGAGAATTCCTGCAAGATATTTTCCTCGAATATAATCCCAATGAAGGAAGTCTTCTATCATTTACCTTTTTTTCTAAAAGAGAGATGGGTAAGAAACATGTATAAAATATGATCAGAATGCCATAAAATTTCATGATGCGAGGATACGCACACGCTTCTTAGAATGGAGTTGACATTCTTTTGCTGGACTGGAGCAGACTAGTTCTTTGGCCACTGGAATATGCTTATTATCAGTGGCAGTTGGGTTTCTCTGTGCTGGAGCAGTATCTATAAAAAATGGAGTTGGTTTATTATCTCCTGGCATTTGGATCTTTTGCAAAGACCTGGTTTGTAACCCTTCAGATTCTAACATAGCCGTCTTCCCCTTGCATGCCTTATATAGAAGAATGGTGCTTCAATGATAAAACATGCTACAATAGAGATGGAATAGGTACTGAAGAATAGAAAGGCATGACATATTGACATGTATTCCCTCCATCCAAAAATAAATAGATGGGTCTAGGCATATTTCAGTTCTAGATACATCCAATTTTATCCATTTCTGTGACATGTAATCCGGACCGAGGGAGTATGATGTAAGAGCTAGGGATACGACGGGACAACACAGTAAAAAAACACTGAAAACCCACTACAGAACCAAAGTATTCAAACCCACTGATATGAGATAGTACACTCATGCAGCTCAGGATGCAAAACTACCAGGCAGTTTTCCTTACAAAAATCAACATTGTGGCCTTTAATCATACATTTTGATACAACTAAATTTAGATCAGATAAATGTTGGATTCATGCTGATTAACAAAATACATGCTGATCTAAAAATATAGTGATATACAATAGGTATTTACATCTGCATTGGAGCACAGAGAATTCCTGCAAGAATCTTTCCTCACAGACAATACCAGTGCAGGAATTCTTCTATCTGTTAAGCTTATTTTCTAAAAGAGAGATGAGTAAGAAACATGTAGAAAATATGATCAACATGCTATAAAATTTCATGATGCAAGGATACGCACATGCTTCTTAGAATGGAGTTGACCTATTTTTGCTGGACTGGAGTGGACTAGTTCTTTGGCCACTGGAATCTGCTTATTATCAGTAGGAGTTGGGTTTCTCTATGCTGGAGCAGTATCTATAAAAACTGGAGTTGGTTTATTATCTCCTGGCGTTTGGATCTTTTGCAAAGACCTTGTTTGTAACCCTTCAGATTCTAACATAGTCGTCTTCCCCTTGCATGCCTTGTATTGAAGAATGGTGCTTCAATTATAAAACATGCTACAACAGAGAGATGGAATAGGTACTGAAGAATAGAAATGCATGACATATTGACATGTATTCCCTCCATCCGGAAAAAATGGATGGGTCTAGGCATATTTCAGTTCTAGATACATCCTTTTTTATCCATTTCAGCAACATGTAATCTGGACGGAGGGAGTATGGTGTAAGAGCTAGGGATACGACAGGACAACACAGTAAAAAACACTAGTTGAATGTAAAACGGTATGCTAGTGGAATACGTACAGAAAAAACTAAGGCAACATACACGTGTATGATTGGGAAACTAAGATGGCATTGCAATAGAGCACTAGAACAACACTTCAATGTAAAAAAAACATGGTATGGTAGACAGATGAAGTACATACTGATGAATAACAATGCATAAGATATTCAGAAGCATGATGTCCAAATTAAGCAGATGGCATTGCGATAGAGTAGAATGACAATACTTGAATTTGAACATGTTATCATGAATGGAATAGGTACTGAAAAACAGGAAGGTATGACATATTTACATGCATGATCAGCATGCTAAGCAGATGGCATTGCAACAGAGTAGATACACTGCAGGACATTATATGCATGTTGTACCCATAGCATGGGCCAAGTTGGAGCAAGGACCTTGTGGGGTGAAGAGGATTCATCATCTTTCTACAAATCTTCTGAAGAACTACCTTTACATGTTCCATCATATTGGGTATCATTGACATCAAGTTTATTGGCCTTTACATTGCGTTGTGTGGTTCTTGTGGATATGTCAGTGTGTGCAATTATATCTGACATGCATGGAAGACAACTAGTAGTTAGATTTATGTAATGAGTGCCTGTAGGCGACGACATAAATAGTAGGACTAGGTTTAACTAGCAGCAACAGGTCTCAAAAACTAAAGGGAGAACATAGATGAAAGCTACAGAATATGTATCGTTTGTACTCGAGATTAACTAGATGGCACACAAAAGTATTAAAGAACAACATAGGTAATACTAGAAGTGATATAATACTATAATCACCAGCCCGTGGGATAGCATTGGCTGATGGATGATAACTATGGAACAACGTTACTGAAAGAACAAGTATCTTAGCTGAACTATGGAACAACGTTAACTCCTGAACAAGACCTGTAAGAGATCGGCATGAATATATAGTGAAATGTGATAATCTATTTTCCATGCTTAGATGAATAATAAAGCCATAAATGTTGCACACAAGTAAGATGAGGGTACAACCTATCTGGCCGCCATCCATAGGAGTGAGCATCATGTGCCGACTTGTCGATGGCCCTGCAGTTGTTGTGGTTGTCCATGTCAGGCACGCGCATTCAATGCAGGGAACTGTTGAGTGGGTACTATAGCTCCCTTCTGGTGTATGCTTCCCTTGTTGGAGCAGCTGCGGTGAGTCGGAAAACGGTGTGGCTGAAGATGCAGATAACGCATAATGTTAAGAACAACACATCTCTTTGATATGAAGAAATACACTAAGAGATCAACAGCAAGGTATGAGAGTGGTCACGCGTCTGTTGACTGAAGACTAAATTGGGGTCACACAATTTTATTGTATTTTGGCTGTCCAATCTACGCCGGATGGCTTGATGGCCGTCTTGTGCCTCCCGGCTGACACTGTTCAGAATCTTCCCCGAAGAGCCAGCAACCAACGACAGAGCAGCCTGCCTCCACCGTCCGTGGCCCGGGCCAAAACCCCGCTCCCCACCCCACCACACTGCAGTGGTTGCGCCGCCCCCGGACCAATCCACAAAGACTCCCCGTCATCCAGATCCGGCGGCGGCAGTACCTTCAACCCACGCAACTCTAAGATAGCCATCTAAGTGCTGCTTCCACAGCGAACTTGCGGCCCTGCACCCTTATGTTAGAGACCAGCCAACCGGCAGCCTAGGAGCTCCGTCGCCTCGAGGGGTGCTGCTTCCCATTGGGAATCGATTGGCCCAGAATAAAAATTCAGACAATTGACGCCTAAATAAAGTGATTTAAGATGAGGGTGCGACCTATCTGGTGGCATGGTGAAGTAGGCAAGTCCAGCTGCCGAGTCAGTGAGGCCGGCGCGGTTGCAGTGGCGACCGGTGGCAGGGAAACAGCGATGTCGCGATGGTCAACGGCTACGGGGAAGTAGCGTCGGGACTCTGGATAGATCCGAAGTTGGAGCTGCTCCGGTGCTGTGAACAATGGCGGGGGTGAATCGACTCTGGTACGGTTCATGCGGCCATCATCGAGGAAGCTCCAGCAGCACAGAGTAAGAGGCACACGGCCCAGTGCATGACGGCAAATGGACAGCGTCTCCGGCATTAGGGAGGAGGGCGGCTGTGAAATTGGTGCGGTGGGGGCGCCATGGAGGAGGGGCTGAGGTTTCGCGGCTCGGGAGAAGGGAGCTTCCGGGGAGAAGGTGATTTGGCGCCCACAAGGTATGAACGGGGGGGATTTGGGAGGGGAGTGGAACCATGTCTTACGGACGCATTTGTCTAAAATGTGAGGGGGGTTACAGTTCTACCCCTGCCTTTAGGCTTCTCGGCTTGGGTCCGTGTACTAAGGGTCAGGGGCAGTAGAGTAACTTTGCTTCTCCCCAAATAGTGGGCGGGAGCGATTTCGGGCGAGGAGGGCGTGTTTTGAAATATAGTGGGCACGAACGATTTTGGGCGAGGAGAGTGTGTTTTGAAATAGTGGGCGTGAGTTATTTCAGGTGAGGAGAGCGTGTTTTGCCGACCATATATGAATTATTAGGCACATGTCATTTCGGTCGAGCAGAAGGCGCGCTTGGATGAAGTTACGAACCTACCCTCGATGTACAACGGGCCAATTGATGTGTGTCCCACATAGGACGGTAATTTCGCGTCTCCCATTTATTTGCTCGGGTGAATTCCACCGAGCAGAGGATGTTTAATGGTTCGTTCAAATTTTGGGAGAACAAGCATCCACGTCTACCTTACCAAGTCGATTCGAATCAAATTTTGAAATATTAGCTTGCCACTTCTTTTTTAGATGGAGAGATGATGCTCGAGAGTACTGTGTTTTTACATGCTCGTTGCTAGCAATTTACTATATGACAAATAGTTGACCCACTCAAAAACGGGAATCAAACCCAAAATGAAATATCTCGATTCAATGAAATAGCTCGTTCACCAGGTCAAAATAGTGAACTAAAGAACACCTCAATTGAGTAGCATGTTGTACGGTATTATAGTACTCCATGAACATGTTGAAAGTCAAATTAATGAACTTGTTTGATATACGCATATATTCATTCATGTGTGGATTGCAGACAACATGTTCTCCAATTTAAATATTTGAATGCAAGTTTATATCGAAACATGGTTTATATCAATCTTTGATGCATAAAACGCGGCCTCCCCCTCTCCCGGACTCTCTCTCTCTCTATCTATATATCTCTATCTATCTCTCTCTCTCTCTAGCCGACAATCTTCAATTCTATCGCACGCATCTGACACACAAACCTTGTGGGTCCCTCTCCCTTTCTCTCCATCTCTCTCTCTCTCTCTCTCTCTCTCTCTCTCTCTCTCTTTGTGTGTGTGTGGGGGGGGGGTCTTTCTAGTTCGCATGCATATATACTCCATCTATAGGTCTCTCTCGCACACTATGTATGATACTCTAGTCCAAGCTAGATATATTGGGTGCACTCATCGTACGCACACAAATTCCTTGGCTCATTGTCTGTAACTCTCTCACGCACCACCTTGTCGTCTCGGAGCTCTTCCCCCTCTCTCTCAAACTCTCCATCTACCTGGGTCACACATACACATGCATATCTCACTCGCACTCGATAGGCCCATCTAAAACTCTATCTCTCTCCCTCGTTCTCTCTCCATCTCACACGCACACACACACAATCTCATGCCTAGCTAGCCAAGTATGATGGTCTCTCACTCAATTGTAGGCACACGCAGTCCCCCTATATGTATATGACTAGCTAATCTTAGTCTCCATCACAAACATGTGCATGGTCTATCTCGATTTCTCTTGGGGCATCTTTCTATCGCGCACGCACCTCCCTCGATCTCCCACCCATATAGTCCCCTCACGATCTCGAGGGGATCTCTCTATCACAAACACACCCTCTCTCCCTCCCCATGCGTCCATGTTCTCCATGTGTCCCTCTCGACCTTTGTTCCTTGTTGGCCAGACCTCTATTGGACATGTGCTATAGGGGTGTCTCTCTCCGTTGCAACCAATCACACACTAGCTATCTTCGTGTATCTCCTCGCCTCGCTTTTCTATCTCGGAGATGCATGCGTGATATGTTTGCATAAGAAACGAAAAAAACACATTGACATGGGCAAACACAAATTCAATGGCACTCTTTATCGATCGCGCAGCCACACACTTCATCCCTGTTTTCAATTCTATCGAACATCCATGACTCCGTTTCGCACACATTGCATATGTTATGTTTTTCTGTTTGAGATATCATCAACACATTGCCTCTGTTTCGCACAAACCATCTCTCTCACACCCACCCACGTACGTACCTGCACCTAAATAATAGGTGCACGCGGGACGCACGTACTCATGTCTCATTCCCGGCCACACCCGCGTGGGTACATGGTGGAGTTTGTTTCTGTACGAAAAGGCAGCCCACGTGATAATTTGACGCAGTTTACCCGAAGGAGGGTCGGGTACCACACCTAGACGGAACAAAGTTTGACTTGACGCGTTAGTATTAAATAAAGTTATATATTCCTTAATGGCACGTATAGAATATAAAATGATTGCCATGGGGAAAATGGAAAAATGGGTTTGTCTCTCGTCACACCATCTCACACAAGGCGGTGGTGGCCTCTCTCTCTCTCTCTCTCTCAGTGTTGGTCAGTGATCCGGCCGCATCCCGTCCGCCGGTGGAAAGGGAGGGTGTGCATCGTCTCTCTGTTCGACGGCGTTGAGGCAACACGTCTTGATCTGCGGTACCCGCCGTTCTCTCTGACCAAGCTCCGGCACGGTAGGGCCTTTGCCACTTGCTCGCTGCCGCAGTATGGGCAGACCCCGGCCGCCGGCGCCCTCCTAGTAACATCCCGACGACCCTCAGGTACAACTTCCTCCGGCCATGCTCCACTGCCCATCTTCCCACGTTGCTGGATGTGGATCTTCTTTAGTTGTTTGCTTAAATCGTATCTCGGCCGGTGTACTTTCCATCTTGCAATCTCGTCCTCAAACCATTTTTGATAAACCACCATGTTCTATCTTTCCCTTATTACATGGAATATGCTTCTTTTTTGTCGGCATATGTGTCTTCAACCCGTGTTATTGGGCAGTAATTGTTTCCTTTCTACCTCCTTTTGCAAACAGGGCTATCCATTTTCACCTCGTTGCTATTGCGACCTTTTGGTGAACTGCACAAATCATTTTTTTCTTAAGAGTGTTTTGTGCAGTTCCGCCAAAATGTCACACGGACAACGTTTTTACATTTCTGTGGGACTACAGAAAGGGAGATTGGTTTTGCTATCCTCCTCATCCAACTCTGTACCTAATCTTCTCCAACAAGAAGTTAGTCCTAAAGAGAGATCGTAGAGGTGATCGGCTTCTATTTGTGTGTGTTATGTTTCATCATCTAGTTCCACTATTATTATAATCACACTGACTGGATATCTTTGCAAACAGGGATAGTCCGCTCGATTTTAGTGGAGCTGCACAAAATGATCAGATTGTGGTGTCCTCCATACACCTCTTTTTTGGCTACAGAGCTGGGTGAAACTAGCTGCCAAGCAATGAACACTGTGCCAAGGAAATGGAGCCATGCCTACGAACAACATCGATCAATTATATATTTTTCTTTATTTGTACACCTTCTCACAACTTTGTATTCAGTTGTGATGTGAATATTGGCGCTGATCTGCGAACCATTGAGATGCATTAGCCATGGTAGTTTCATTTGTATTTGATGGAATGTTGTAACGAGATAATCTTGAGGCAAGACACATGAATCCTAAGTTGAAACCTTTTTTTCCTGCAGGAACCAAAGTTGAAACCTTCATAGCATCACAGTACAATTTCATTAAAATTATGCGTGCATATAAACAAATCCTGAAGGATTGATAGCAATGCCAGAAACAATTCAACTTTGTTTCGTCGACATGTTGGACATCCTTCATCCGGCTCCACCTGCCATGCAGCAATATTCAGTGCACAACACAACTGCAGGGAAAGATTCACCCCGGTCGTTGCACCGCAGTAGTAATGACTAGTGAGCAGTCAAACCACAGAGCCCCACCTTCACCACAGTAAGTTGCTCGGACGAAGCAACCATCATTTCTCTGTTCCTTGAATCCGCTGGTACTCCCATATTCCCACAGTAATAAGTTGCTCGGGCAAATCAACCATCACTTCACCTTTCCCACAGTAAGTACTAGTACCTCCTTTTTTCACTCTAGAAACAACCACACGTGAATATTGGACGGTAGCAGCACAGCAACTGAATCAAAAATTCTATAGTATGATAATAACTTTGAAAAATAAGCCATTGATTCACTCTATCCAATGGTCATAGTTGGAAAATCCAAACAAAACCAAGCATTGGATCAACTCTTTTAGCACTCAGATTATTGCCGCCTGCTCAACCGCCTGCCCACCTAGTCGACCTATATATCTGCTCACGTCTGATGAACACAGGATCTATCCATTCAGATTGTATGTTAAAAAAATAAAGGTCGATAACTAATGCGGCACCTCGGGCCAACGCAGCTAGATCGCATTTTGCATGAGAATTTACACACCATGTTCCGTTGACATGTGGTCCCGTTCCAACATGTGAGTGAGATGACGACGAGTCCTTTTCTACTAGTATTTCCGAACGAACGTGTAGGCCGGGGCACCTCTTCGTGTACCGTGGCAAACTGGCAACCGTCCATCGAATCTTCGCCTTTCCCTCTTGATTTGGAACTACTGTCGCATGCTCTTCCTCCCTCCTCCATTTGCCTTCACCCTTGCTTCTGCCATTGTTCGATCGTCTTCTCCATGGAGAGAACAGGCAAGAAACGACCCCGTTATTCTTGCCCCAATCTGAAAGATGATGTGGTGGAGCAACTCATGGATCGATGCGACGTCATCACCTCGGCTAGCATGGCAGGTTCGTTCAAGACCATTCTCGACTCAACTAATAACATCATTACAAGGAACCCTGCTACGTCTTGAGCTTGCGTTGGTTTTCCTTGAAGAGGAAAGGGTGATGCAGCAATAGTAGCGTAAGTATTTCCCTCAGTTTTTGAGAACTAAGGTATCAACCCAGTAGGAGGCTCCTCAAAAGTCCCACGCACCTACAAAAACAAACAAAGAACTTGCAACCAATGCAATAAAGGGGTTGTCAATCCCTTCACGGCCACTTGCGAAAGTGAGATCTAATAGAGATAGTATGATAAGATAAATATATTTTTGGTATTTTATAATATAGATGCAAAAAGTAAAGATGCAAATAAAAGTAGATTGGAAGCAAATATGTAAGAGATAGACCCGGGGGCCATAGGTTTCACTAGTGGCTTCTCTCAAGATAGCATAAGTATTACGGTGGGTGAACAAATTACTGTCGAGCAATTGATAGAAAAGAGAATAATTATGAGATTATCTAGGCATGATCATGTATATAGGCATCACGTCCGCGACTAGTAGACCGACTCCTGCCTGCATCTACTACTATTACTCCACACATCGACCGACTCCTACCTGCATCTAGAGTATTAAGTTCATAAGAACAGAGTAACACCTTAAGCAAGATGACATGATGTAGAGGGATAAACTCATGCAATTTGATATAAACCCCATCTTTTTATCCTCGATGGCAACAATACAATACGTGCCTTGCAACCCTTTCTGTCACTGGGTAAGGACACCGCAAGATTGAACCCAAAGCTAAGCACTTCTCCCATGGCAAGAAAGATCAATCTAGTAGGCCAAACCAAACTGATAATTCGAAGAGACTTGCAAAGATAACTCAATCATACATAAAAGAATTCAGAGGAGATTCAAATATTTCTCATAGATAAACTTGATCATAAACCCACAATTCATCGGATCTCGACAAACACACCGCAAAAAGAGTTTACATCGAATAGATCTCCACAAGAGAGGGGGAGAACATTGTATTGAGATCCAAAAAGAGAGAAGAAGCCATCTAGCTAATAACTATGGACCCGAAGGTCTGTGGTAAACTACTCACAACTCATCGGAGGGGCTATGGTGTTGATGTAGAAGCCCTCCGTGGTCGATTCCCCCTCCGGTAGAGCGCCGGCGAAGGCTCCAAGATGGGCTCTCGCGGATACAGAAGGTTACGGCGGTGGAAATTGTGTTTCATTGGCTCCCTGGATGTTTTCGGGGTACGTAGGCTTATATAGGAGGAAGAAGTACGTCGGTGGCCGCCCGAGGGGCCACGAGACAGGGGCGCGCCCTATAGGGGGGGGCGCCCTACCCTCTCGTGGCCGCCTCGGCTGCTTCTTGACTTGCACTCCAAGTCCTCTGGATCACGTTTGTTCCAAAAATAACGCTCCCGAAGGTTTCATTCCGTTTGGACTCCGTTTGATATTCCTTTTCTTCGAAATACTGAAATAGGCAAAAAACAGCAATACGGGCTGGGCCTCCGGTTAGTAGGTTAGTCCCAAAACTGATATAAATGTGTAAAATAAAGCTCATAAACATCCAAAAGGGGTAATATAATAGCATGAAACAATCAAAAATTATAGATACGTTGGAGACGTATCAAGCATCCCCAAGCTTAATTCCTGCTCGTCCTCGAGTAGGTAAATGATAAAAACAGAATTTTTGATGTGGAATGCTACCTAGCATAATTCTCAATGTAATTTTCTTTATTGTGGCATGAATGTTCAGATCCAAATGATTCAAAATAAAAGTTCATATTAACATGAAAATGGTGATACTTCAAGCATACTAATCAAAGTAATCATGTCTTCTCAAAATAACATGGCCAAAGAAAGTTATCCCTACAAAATCATATAGTCTGGATGTTGCTCTATCTTCATCACACAAAGTATTTAATCATGCACAACCCCGATGACAAGCCAAGCAATTGTTTCATACTTTAATAATCTCAAACTTTTTCAACTTTCACGCAATATATGAGCGTGAGCCATGGACATAGCACTATATGTGGAATAGAATGGTGGTTGTGGAGAAGACAAAAAGGGAGAAGATAGTCTCACATCAACTAGGCGTATCAACGGGCTACGGAGATGCCCATTAATAGATATCAATGTGAGTGAGTAGGGATTGCCATGCAACGGATGCACTAGAGCTATAAATATATGAAAGTTCAACAAAAGAAACTAAGTGGGTGTGCATCCAACTCGCTTTCTCATGAAGACCTAGGGCAATTTGAGGAAGCCCATCATTGGAATATACAAGCCAAGTTCTATAATGAAAAATTCCCACTAGTATATGAAAGTGACAACATATGAAACTCTCTATCATGAAGATCATGGTGCTACTTTGAAGCACAAGTGTGGAAAAAGAGATAGTAGCATTGTCCCTTCTCTCTTTTTCTCTCTTTTTATTTTTTTTATTTTTCTCTTTTTTTTCTTTCTTCTCTTTTTTTTCTTTGGCCTTTCTTTTCTTTGGACTTTCTTTTTTTTTCTCTTTTTTTCTTTTTGTAAAGTCCGAAGTCTCATCCCAACTTGTGGGGGAATCATAGTCTCCATCATCCTTTCCTCACTAGGACAATGCTCTAATAATGAAGATCATCACAGTTTTATGGATTTACAACTCAAGAATTACAACTCAAAGCTAGAACAAGATATGACTCTATATGAATGCCTCCGGCAGTGTACCAGGATATGCAATGAATCAAGAGCGACATGTATGAAAATTATGAAGAAGGTGGCCTTGCCACAAATACAATGTCAACTACATGATCATACAAAGAGCAATATGACAAAAGTGATGCGTGTCATATGAACGGAATGGTGGAAAGTTGCATGGCAATATATCTCGGAATGGCTATGGAAATGCCATAATAGGTAGGTATGGTGGCTGTTTTGAGTAAGGTGTATGGTACCGGCGGAAGTTGCACGGCACAAGTGACGCTAGCAATGGTGGAAGGGTGAGGGTGCGTATAATCCATGGACTCAACATTAATCAAAAGAACTCATATACTTGTTGCAAAAATCTAGAAGTCATCAAAAACAAAGCACTAGAGCATGCTCCTAGGGGGATAGATTGGTAGGAAAAGACCATCGCTCGTCCCCGACCGCCACTCATAAGGAAGACAATCAATAAATAAAATTGTGCTCCAACTTCATCACAAAGCGGTTCACCATACGTGCATGCTACGGGAATCACAAACCTCAACACAAGTATTTTTCATAATCACCTCAACTAGAATGACTTTAATATCACTACCTCCATATCTCAAAACAATTATCAAGCATCAAATTGATCATAGCATCCAATTCACTTTCTATGATAGTTTTTATTATACCCAACTTGGATGCTCATCATTCTAGGACCAACTTTGTAACCATAGAAAATACCATGCTGTTCTAAAAGACTCTCAAAATAATATAAGTGAAGCATGAGAGACTAGCAATTTCTTCAAAATTAATCCACCGCCGTGCTCTAAAAGATATAAGTGAAGCAGTAGAGCAAAAACTATCAAGCTCAAAAGATATAAGTGAAGCACATAGAGTATTCTAGCAAATTCTAATCAAGTGGGCTTCTCCCAAAAGGTGTGTACAGCAAGGATGATTGTGGTAAACTAAAAAGCAAAGACTAATATAATACACGATGCTCCAAGCAAAACACATATCATGTGGCGAATAAAAATATAGCTCCAAGTAAAGTTACCAATGAACGAAGACGAAAGAGGGGATGCCTTCCCGGAGCATCCCCAAGCTTAGGCTTTTGGATGTCCTTGAATATCTTGGGGTGCCATGGGCATCCCCAAGCTTACGCTCTTGCCACTCCTTATTCCATAGTCCATAAAAGCTTTACCCAAAACTTGAAAACTTCACAACACAAAACTCAACAGGAAATCTTATAAGCTCCGGTAGTGAAAGAAAACAAAACCACCACATAAGGTACTGTAATGAACTCATTCTTTATTTATGTTGGTGGTAAACCTACTGTATTACAACTTCTCTATGGTTTATAAACTATTTTACTAGCCATAGATGCATCAAAATAAGCAAACAACACACGAAAAACAGAATCTGTCAAAAACAGAACAGTCTTTAGTAATATGTAACTAACGCAAACTTCTAGAACTCTAAAAATCCTACCAAAATAGGAAGTCCTGGACAATTTGTTTATTGATCAGCAGCAAAAATAATCAACGCCAAATCACGTTTCTGTGATTTAACAAAACTAAATTCGTGCGTGCAAAGTTTCTGTTTTTCAGCAGAATCAAATCAACTATCATCATAGGTTATCCTATAGGTTCTACTTGGCACAAACACTAATTAAAAGATAAAAACACATCTAAACAGAAGGTAGATGCAAGATTTATTACTAAACAGGAACAAAAACAAAAAACACAAAGAAAATTGGGTTGCCTCCCAACTAGCGCTATCGTTTAACGCCACTAGCTAGGCATAAAAGCGAAGATAGATCTAAGTAGTGCCATAATAATAAGATAGATCTTGAAAGCTCATCTCATATTCTCTATGTTCGGCAGCAAGTTTTCTTTGAGGCAAGCAAAAGTAATCAAAAGGGCTAAATTTAGCGGGACAAAAGTCCCCAAGATCAATCTCAGGAGGAACGGGTTCCTCCTTTGGCCCTTCATAGTGCACAACTAATTCATCACTAAAAGCATTCTTTTGGCAAAATCTCGTGAGCCTATACTCAAGAGAGTATCCTAGCTCATTGTTTCGAATGGCAAAATCATTATTAAGTTCGTTAATTCTATCAACCAAGACATTGGTAGGAACCTTTTTCTAAGGTTTTCATTGAAAGCAACATAGTCCGAAGATTGAAAACGCCTAAATTCCTCTTGATCATAGAGGATCGCCTCTATGGGAGGACGACCGGCGTCCACCCTATAGTGCACAAAGATTTCTTTGGCCTCTCTTATGATAAATCTAAACTCATGAGCCAAAAAGATAGTAACAACGTGTTTAACAGAAGAATGCTCATTATTGGAAAATTCCATAAAAATTCTTTGTATGCAAGGATGCATATGGATAAATTGTCTTTCAAGTTCAACTACAAGCATAGCAATGGCATCCGCAAGACTACTAGTTCTATGAAGAATAAAACCACCCATGGAAGGTAAAGCACTGGCACAAGTAAACAAATCTTGAATAACACCTTTTCCAATGATGTTACCACTACCGATTCGAAACTATTTAGTATGCAAGATAGGGGGTTCTTCGGGCGGAGCCTCGGAATTTTCCATGTTATCATTATTGTTCGTATCGACGATAATCTCCCCAATTTTAGACATAATGGCAAACAAAAGCAAGGCGGAATAAAGTGAGCGAAATAGAGAGGAGGAGATTGGTAAAGAGAGGGCAAATAAAATGGCAAGGGTGAAGTGGGGGAGAGGAAAACGAGAGGCAAATGGCAAATAATGTAAATGCGAGGGAGATGAGTTTGTGATGGGTACTTGGTATGTCTTGACTTGAGCGAAGACCTCCCCGGCAATGGCGCCAGAAATCCTTCTTGCTATGTCTTGAGCTTGTGTTGGTTTTACTTCAAGAGGAAAGCGTGATGCAGCAATAGTAGCGTAACTATTTCCCTCAGTTTCTGAGAACCAAGGTATCAATCCAGTAGGAGGCTCCTCAAAAGTCCCACGCACCTACACAAACAAACAAAGACTCGCAACCAACGCAATAAAGGGGTTGTCAATCCATGCACGGCCACTTGCGAAAGTGAGATCTAATAGAGATAGTATGATAAGATAAATATATTTTTGGTATTTTATAATATAGATGCAAAAAGTAAAGATGCAAATAAAAGTAGATTGGAAGCAAATATGATAAGAGATAGACCCGGGGGCCATAGATTTCACTAGTGGCTTCTCTCAAGATAGCATAAGTATTACGGTGGGTGAACAAATTATTGTCGAGCAATTGATAGAAAAGCGAATAATTATGAGATTATCTAGGCATGATCATGTATATAGGCATCACGTCCGTGACAAGTAGACCGACTCCTGCCTGCATCTACTACTATTACTCCACACATCGACCGACTCCTGCCTGCATCTAGAGTATTAAGTTCATAAGAACAGAGTAACGCCTTAAGCAATATGACATGATGTAGAGGGATAAACTCATGCAATATGATATAAACCCCATCTTTTTATCCTCGGTGGCAACAATACAATACGTGCCTTGCAACCCTTTCTGTCACTGGATAAGGACACCGCAAGATTGAACCCAAAGCTAAGCACTTCTCCCATGGCAAGAAAGGTCAATCTAGTAGGCCAAACCAAACTGATAATTCTAAGAGACTTGCAAAGATAACTCAATCATACATAAAAGAATTCAGAGGAGATTCAAATATTTCTCATAGATAAACTTGATCATAAACCCACAATTCATCGGATCTTGACAAACACACCGCAAAAAGAGTTTACATCGAATAGATCTCCAGAAGATAGGGGGAGAACATTGTATTGAGATCCAAAAAGAGAGAAGAAGCCATCTAGCTAATAACTATGGACCCGAAGGTCTGTGGTAAACTACTCACAACTCATCGGAGGGGCTATGGTGTTGATGTAGAAGCCCTCCATGGTCGATTCCCCCTCCGGCGGAGCACCGGCGAAGGCTCCAAGATGGGATCTCGCGGATACAAAAGGTTACGGCGGTGGAAATTGTGTTTCTTTGGCTCCCTGGATGTTTTCGGGGTACGTAGGCTTATATAGGAGGAAGAAGTACGTCAGTGGCCGCCCAAGGGGCCCACAAGACAGGGGGCGCGCCCTATAGGGGGGCGCGCCCTACCCTCTCGTGGCTGCCTCGGCTGCTTCTTGACTTGCACTCCAAGTCCTCTGGATCACGTTCGTTCCAAAAATCACGCTCCTGAAGGTTTCATTCCGTTTGGACTCTGTTTGATATTCCTTTTCTTCGAAATACTGAAATAGGCAAAAAACAGCAATACGGGCTGGGCCTCTGGTTAGTAGGTTAGTCCTAAAAATGATATAAATGTGTAAAATAAATCCCGTAAACATCCAAAAGTGGTAATATAATAGCATGAAACAATCAAAAATTATAGATACGTTGGAGACGTATCAAACCCAAGGGTCCAGGAGCGGTTTGATCTCCCCTATCTTCTTCACCGTGACCCTGCTGACCGGCGCGGGGACGACGGAGGCCTCGCCTTGTGCAAGTTGATGCCGTTTGATAATGATACGTATGATTTTAAGATGTCATCGCTTGAGGGCAAGGATTGGGCAGACGCAAACGGAGATTGGGCTGTTTATATTGGGTACAACTGCGAGTGGGAACTTATGAATGTGTACACTTGTCATCGCGTTCCACTTCGAAAAATCTCAACAGACTGCCCAGAGGTTGAGCACACCGGTATTCTACGCACGTTCAAATACGATCATGGTGACTGTCTTCTATGGAAGATAGCAATTTGTCGAGTTCTCAACCGCTCTTGGAATTACAAGAACTATGAAGTTGTTGCTATCTTAGATAAGCTTGTTGTCGTCCTTTGTGGTTTGACTGGATGGACATTGCTCAAAAATCAATTTCTATACACGGATGTGTACTGTGATGCAATTCAATATGAGGGTGTTGTGTTTGCTTCCACCACTCATGGCACTGTTTTGCATGGGCTCCTCGTAGTTTCAGTACGTTTGTCTTCCACCGTAATTATAATTGTTTCATCCACATGCATGCGGGTTAGCAAGTTTCCCTTTACTAATTAACCTTCTTCTTGTGTTTCCAAGGTCCTGTGAACATTCCACCACCTATACTTGAGAAATTTTATAACCAAGGGGGAGATGACGATGGTGATGATCACGAGCATGAGGACGAGCAGGGCCCATATACTCAGTGGCGCCTGGCAACTTATTCTGATGGATCACCCCTTCTTGTCTGTATACAGCCCACTGGTGATGTTACTACTAAGGAAGCAGGTGTTGTCTCCCATGGTCGCACTCTCCAGACCTATTCCAACACCCATCGCATGGTATTCAGGATGGATACTAGTGTGCTCGCGCCAACACCTTCTCCCTGGTACAGTATTGATAGTCTTGGAGAAAACTCGCTCTTCCTTGGACAAAACTATCCAAAGATGGTGAAAGGCTATCCAACTGATATTGACACAACATTACGACTATTTATGAGAAGCAATTGTATCTATACCTCGGACATTTCGGTGGTTCCCTACCCTGGTACTGATATAGTAGGCTGCTTCAGCCTGGATGATCAGTTCTGCGCTGGTCTCGAGATTGACAATAGATGGCCCTTCCCAGAGAATCACTTGTGGTTCAAAGCAAGTGTTTCCAACGCCGAGGATTGGTTGAGTTGAAGTTGATTTCATTGCTTGTTATTTGTTGTGTGATGAAAACTTAAGTATTTATAATGTATCCTCGTTGTCGTTGAGGGTTGATGACATGTTGTATGTAATAAAATGATATGCATGTGATAAACTTACTAAATTTATGAATGGCTTTTGAGTCGCTTCTCTGAGTGAGTGCTGCAATGAGGCAAAAAAATATTTTCCAAATACATAATTGTACGTGCATTGCAACAGGTTATCGGATGAGGCCAATCAACAATAGTAGTACACTATTTGTACTAGCTTCACATGCTTCGCACGTCGAGCGGGTGTTTTTACTGTAGCTGCGAATCCCATCATCCTAGGTCCTCGGATGAGTCCAGTAGAAATTGCATTCTCATGTTTGGGTTCAAACTTTTAGAAATGTTGCACTATCTCTACGTCTACGTATACGTAATACAACAAGTTTTAAACTTGAGACTAGCCACCCACCCTCACAAACAACACTTTTTAACCTAGCACAGACTCCAGGAAATTTGGCCACAGTGTGAGGTGGGCCATATGTTAATGTGTTTGTTGTACGTAACCAGCACCTCGAATCCTCGATACTACTACTATAAGTAGTAGGAGTAGTAGGGTGGCATGGGCCAGAACAAGCATTCACGTCCAGGAATACGGCACATGCCACCAGCATGACTTCCATCTGACACCATATTTCTTGGAGTCTGATACGTCTCCAACGTATCTATAATTTTTTATTGTTCCATGCTATTATATTACCCCTTTTGGATGTTTATGGGCTTTATTTTACACATTTATATCATTTTTGGGACTAACCTACTAACCGGAGGCCCAACCCGTATTGCTGTTTTTTTTGCCTATTTCAGTATTTCGAAGAAATGGAATATCAAATGGAGTCCAAACGGAATGAAACCTTCGGGAGCGTGATTTTTGGAATGAACGTGATCCAGAGGACTTGGAGTGCAAGTCAAGAGGCAATCGAGGCGGCCAGGAGATAGGAGGGCGCGCCCACCCCCTCTAGGCTTGCCCCCTGTCTCCTGGGCCCCTCGGGCATCCACCGACGTACTTCTTCCTCCTATATATACCCACGTACCGCGAAAACATCCAGGGAGCCAACGAAAAACAATTTCCACTGCCGTAACCTTCTATATCCGCGAGATCCCATCTTGGAGCCTTCGTCGGCGCTCCGCCGGAGGGGGAATCGACCATGGAGGGCTTCTAAATCAACACCATAGCCCCTCCGATGAGTTGTGAGTAGTTTACCACAGACCTTCGGGTCCATAGTTGTTAGATAGATGGCTTCTTCTCTCTTTTTGGATCTCAATACCATGTTATCCCCCTCTCTTGTGGAGATCTATTTGATGTAACTCTTTTTGCGGTGTGTTTCTCGAGATCCGATGAATTGTGGGTTTATGATCAAGTTTATCTATGAGAAATATTTGAATCTCCTCTGAATTCTTTTATGTATGATTGAGTTATCTTTGCAAGTCTCTTCGAATTATCAGTTTGGTTTGGCCTACTAGATTGATCTTTCTTGCCATGGGAGAAGTGCTTAGCTTTGGGTTCAATCTTGCGGTGTCCTTACCAAGTGAAAGCAGGGGTTGCAAGGCATGTATTGTATTGTTGCCATCGAGGATAAAAAGATGGGGTTTATATCATATTGCTTGAGTTTATCCCTCTACATCATGTCATCTTTCTTAATGCGTTACTCTATTCTTATGAACTTAATACTCTAGATGCATGCTGGATAGCGGTCGATGTGTGGAGTAATAGTAGTAGATGTAGGCAGGAGTCGGTCTACTTGTCACGGACGTGATGCCTATATACATGATCATGCCTAGATAATCTCATAATTATTTGCTTTTCTATCAATTGCTCGACAGTAATTTGTTCACCCACCGTAATACTTATGCTGTCTTGAGAGAAGCCACTAGTGAAACCTATGGCCCCTAGGTCTATATTTTATCATATAAGCTTTCAATCTACTTTTATTCGCATCTTTACTTTTCCTATCTATATTATAAAATACCAAAAATATATTTATCTTATCATACTATCTCTATCAGATCTCACTTTCGCAAGTGGCCGTGAAGGGATTGACAACCCCTTTATTGCGTTGGTTGCGAGTTCTTTGTTTGTTTGTGTAGGTGCATGGGACTTTTGAGGAGCCTCCTACTAGATTGATACCTTGGTTCTCAAAAATTGAGGGAAATACTTACGCTACTATTGCTGCATCACCCTTTCCTCTTCAAGGAAAACCAACGCAAGCTCAAGACTTAGCAGAGTCTGTGCTACATCAATCTCTTCAACCTCGTCGTTTCTCTAACTCAGCCATCCACGGCGGGCGAGGTGGGGGTTTGCTGATAGTCGGTTTCCTCAACTGCGGTCCCACTTGTAAGGCCAGCTCCAACGCACGACCCCAAACGGACCTTCGTTTTGCCTGGATTATGTCCGTTTGGGTAGGGCAATGGGGTCGTGTCCGGGCCATTTCTCGGATGCGGTGGCCGTGTGCCGAACGCGCAGACGCATCCCGGCCGCGTACATTTTCTTTCCAAACACATATCTTTTTTTCATCATTGATTTTTTGGTACATGGAAATACATCGCCAAAATTTGACTAGAAAAGCAAGACCAAAGAAAACAAGAACCACAAGAATACATTTTAGAAGATATCCAACTTCCATAACTGCTCCTGTAAGTTGGATTAGTGCCTTCTCGATGCATTCATTGTTGATCTGCGGAGGCTCGATCTTGCGTGCTTCTTTCTTCTTTGAGTGTAAAGAAGTAGACGTTGCTTTCTCGCATCTAGTCTCATGTCTAGCCTCTATTCTAACAACAAGTGCACTAGTCTCATCTCTAGCCTCCATGCTAGCTAAAAGTGCTAGAACATCTACTAAATTGCGCTCTATCAATATATCGATGTACTCTTCTTCCCAATACCAAAACTTGCATCCATTCTACACAATAAAATTTTAAGTTAACACAACTAGTCTAATCCAAGAGCACAATTGTCGTGGAATTATCACGTCAGATGTCCTAGTGTGAGGACTTAGTCGTGGAGCCATCGCAACGAGATTAGCTTAAAGGGGTTAAACCAGACAAAGGACACAGGGAGTTTATACTGGTTCGGCCCCTTGCAGGGAAGGTAAAAGCCTATGATCCAGTTGTGGTGGAATTGATGGTGTCTCGATGATCAGGGAGCGAATCCGCTTTACCTAGCTCTCGAGTTGTTGTTTCTTGTCCTTGAACCACCGTTGGGCCGTCCCTTTATATACATAGGTTGACGCCCGGCAGTTTATAGAATCCCGACGCCGGCTCATACACGTGTCCGGCTCGGTTTCTACCCTTTCCTATCTTACAATACAAGTTACATATCACATGTCGGTTTATATCTACGGGCCCTAATATGCCTTTGGGCCCTAGGCCTTTAAATCTCTGTAGTAAAGCACCATACTCCTTGTCTTCATGGGCTTCAATACGGATGACTCCTTATGAGCATAACCTGGCCCCTCCTGGGCGGTTTATACTCAATAGTTATATCCCCAACATTAGGCCCCAGATTGATTTGAACCTGTTCATGTCAATCTTCAACACTTAGGAACTTTTCTTCTTGAAAATCTTCATGCGAACCTTGTAAACCTCCAGGACGTCATCTTCCAAGATTGTAATAAACCGCCATGACGTCACCTGCTTATTAAAACCGTATATACTTCCCTTTTATTAATAAACCTCTGAAAATGGAGGCAACAGCTGTGTCACATATCCATTTTTTAGGCTCCTTGATTCCCGCACTTGTCGCTTATCTCTTCGTCTTATAAATAGGGCTGAGGGTCCCTTTCCTTTTCTCCCCCTGCCTCTTCGTCTTTCTTCCACCTCGCATCGCCTCAGTACTCAAGCACAGCCAGCGCCGTCGTCGACCTTCGCCTCTGCCCCAACAACGGCCGCTGCATCACCCTGAACGCACCAGAAAAATGCGGCGCCTCTCCGCTGCTCCCTCAACCTCAGTAAGTCTTCTTTCTTTTCACCTCAGATCTACCACTAGGGTTTCGGTGTTCTTCGGTGTTCGTCGGTGTTCATTGCTGAACTTCGCTGCCACATGAGCACTTGATAAAAACTTTACATTTTCCCTGTGCGACCGATCCATAATCCATTTTTCCTCATCACAGCATCCGTTTTCAATGAAAAGATCCCATCTGGTTCTTAGCTGTTCCGCTGTCACCATTTAGGGTTTTGGAATTTTCCTTTTTTAGAACTGCGGTAGATCCAAAATTATAATACCAACCTGTAAAACTTGTTTGTGCAATACTTAGCAATTTTTTAGATCTGTAACTTCCGTACCATTGTAGGTGGTTTAATCTTTAAAGAAATTATAACCCACCAGGTACCATTAGCCCTCTCTTAAACCGCCGAATCGCCTTTAATGTCAGGATCCGGTTTAACATGTACATACGTTTCGATGTCTTCTCCCTCCGTCCTTGCGCCGGTTTATACGTGTCACTCATGAATCTTAAACCGACATTGATCCTCTTTTCCAGCTTTTCGTTGAAATGGCCAAACAGTTCTATGCTTGCAATTGGGTCCCTTCCCGAGTTACTGGAGAGCAATTAAATGGGTTCATTGCCACTGGCGTTTTAGCAAAGAAAGAAGTCATACACTGGAGAGTTCTCGGTCCAGAAAATCCTCCTGAGCCCAAAGATGGAGAGGTGATTGTGTTTGCTGATCATCTGGACCGAGGGTTTAGCCCTCCCGGATCAAAATTCTTCTGTGACATTCTTGCTAGCTTCCAGATCCGCCCCCAAGATATTGGACCGAACTCCGTGTCCAACATTTGCAATTTCCAAGTATTTTGTGAGGCTTATCTGCAAGAAGAACCTAATGTTGAGTTTTTTCGGGACTTCTTTTACTTAAACCGCCGTACTGAATTTATGGACAGGCCCAACACTGAACTTGGCGGCGTTTCAATTCAGAAGAGAAAGGATGTCGACTTCCCTCACGCCAAACATCATAGCCACCCCAAAGACTGGAATCATACTTGGTTTTACTGCCGAAATACAGCTCCGGACGATGAAAATCCTCGGTCGGGTTATCGTTTCTCACCGGCTTACCAATAAGCTGAAGGAAATATGCCCTAGAGGCAATAATAAAGTTATTATTTATTTCCTCATATCATGATAAATGTTTATTATTCATGCTAGAATTGTATTAACCGGAAACATGATACATGTGTGAATACATAGAAAAACATAAAGTCACTAGTATTCCTCTACTTGACTAGCTCATTAATCAAAGATGGTTATGTTTCCTAACCATAGACATGTGTTGTCATTTGATTAATGGGATCACATCATTAGGATAATGATGTGATTGACATGACCCATTCCGTTAGCCTAGCACTTGATCGTTTAGTATATTGCTATTGCTTTCTTCATGACTTATACAAAGTTCCTACAACTATGAGATTGTGCAACTCCCGTTTACCAGAAGAACACTTTGTGTGTTACCAAACGTCACAACGTAACTGGGTGATTATAAAGCTGCTCTACAAGTGTTTCCGAAGGTACATGTTGGGTTGGCATAATTCGAGATTAGGTTTTGTCACTTCGATTGTCGGAGAGGTATCTCTGGGCCCTCTCGGTAATACTCATCACCTAAGCCTTGCAAGCATTGTAACTAATGAGTTAGTTATAAGATGATGTATTACAGAACGAGTAAAGAGACTTGCCGGTAACGAGATTGAACTAGGTATTGGATACCGATGATCAAATCTCGGGCAAGTAACATACCAATGACAAAGGGAACAACGTAGGTTGTTATGTGGTTTGACCGATAAAGATCTTCGTAGAATATGTAGGAACCAATATGGGCATCCAGGTCCCGCTATTGGTTATTGACCGAGAATGGTTCTAGGTCATGTCTACAAAGTTCTCGTACCCGTAGGGTCTGCACGCTTAACGTTTCGATGACAGTTTTATTATGAGTTTATAAGTTTTGATGTACCGAAGTTTGTTCGGAGTCCCGGATGTGATCACGAACATGACGAGGAGTCTCGAAATGGTCGAGACATAAAGATTGATATATTGGACGACTATATTCGGACACCGGAAGTATTCTGGGTGATTTCGGAGAAAACCGGAGTGCCGGGGGGGTTACCGGAACCCCCCGGGAGAGTATTGGGCCTTATGGGCCTTAGGGGAAAGGAGAGAGGGGCGGCCAGCATGGGCCGCGCGCCCCCTCCACCCTCTGGTCCGAATTGGACTAGGAGGGGGGGCGGTGCCCCCCCTCTTTCCTTCCCCCTCTCCCCCTTCCCTCCCCCTCCTAGTAGGAGTAGGAAAGGAGGAGTCCTACTCCTACTAGGAGGAGGATTCCTCCTCCCTTGGCGCGCCCAAGGGGCCGGCCGGCCTCCCCCCTCCCTCCTTTATATACGGGGGCAGGGGGCACCCCATAGACACACAAGTTGATCTACGGATCGTTCCTTAGCCGTGTGCGGTGCCCCCCTCCACCATATTCCACCTCGATCATATCGTTGCGGAGTTTAGGCGAAGCCCTGCGCCGGTAGAACATCAACATCGTCACCACGCCGTCGTGCTGACGGAACTCATCCTCGAAGCTTTGCTGGATCGGAGCCCGGGGATCATCATCGAGCTGAACGTGTGCTGAACTCGGAGGTGCCGTACGTTCGGTGCTTGGATCGGCCGGATCGTGAAGACGTACGAGTACATCAACCGCGTTGTCATAACGCTTCCGCTTACGGTCTACGAGGGTACGTGGACGAACACTCTCCCCTCTCGTTGCTATGTCATCACCATGATCTTGCGTGTGCGTAAGAATTTTTTTGAAATTACTACATTACCCAACAGTGGCATCCGAGCCTAGGTTTTATGCGTTGATGTTATATGCACGAGTAGAACACAAGTGAGTTGTGGGCGATATAAGTCATACTGCTTACCAGCATGTCATATTTTGGTTCGGCGGTATTGTGAGATGAAGCGGCCCGGACCGACATTACGCGTACGCTTACGCGAGACTGGTTTCACCGTTACGAGCACTCGTGCTTAAAGGTGGCTGGCGGGTGGCTGTCTCTCTCACTTTAGCTGAATCGAGTGTGGCTACGCCCGGTCCTTGCGAAGGTTAAAACAGCACCAACTTGACGAACTATCGTTGTGGTTTTTATGCGTAGGTAAGAACGGTTCTTGCTAAAGCCCGTAGCAGCCACGTAAAATTTGCAACAACAAAGTAGAGGACGTCTAACTTGGTTTTGCAGGGCATGTTGTGATGTGATATGGTCAAGACGTGATGCTATATTTTATTGTATGAGATGATCATGTTTTGTAACCGAAGTTATCGACAACTGGCAGGAGCCATATGGTTGTCGCTTTATTGTATGAAATGCAAACGCCCTGTAATTGCTTTACTTTATCACTAAGCGGTAGCGATAGTCGTAGAAGTAATAGATGGCGTCACGACAACGATGCTACGATGGAGATCAAGGTGTCGCGCCGGTGACGATGGTGATCACGACGGTGCTTCGAAGATGGAGATCACAAGCACAAGATGATGATGGCCATATCATATCACTTATATTGATTGCATGTGATGTTTATCCTTTATGCATCTTATCTTGCTTTGATTGACGGTAGCATTTTAAGATGATCTCTCACTAAAATTATCAAGAAGTGTTCTCGCTGAGTATGCACCGTTGCCAAAGTTCGTCGTGCCCAGACACCACATGATGATCGGGTGTGATAAGCTCTACGTCCATCTACAACGGGTGCAAGACAGTTTTGCACACGCGGAATACTCAGGTTAAACTTGACGAGCCTAGCATATGCAGATATGGCCTCGGAACACGGAGACCGAAAGGTCGAGCGTGAATCATATAGTAGATATGATCAACATAGTGATGTTCACCATTGAAAACTACTCCATCTCACGTGATGATCGGTTATGGTTTAGTTGATTTGGATCACGTGATCACTTAGATGACTAGAGAGATGTCTGTCTAAGTGGGAGTTCTTAAGTAATATGATTAATTGAACCTAATTTATCATGAACTTAGTACCTGATAGTATTTTGCTTGTCTATGTTTGTTTGTAGATAGATGGCTCGTGCTGTTGTTCCGTTGAATTTTAATGCGTTCCTTGAGAAAGCAAAGTTGAAAGATGATGGTAGCAATTACACGGACTGGGTCCGTAACCTGAGGATTATCCTCATTGCTGCACAGAAAAGTTACGTCCTGGAAGCACCGCTGGGTGCCAGGCCTGCTGCTGATGCAACTGACGATGTTAAGAACGTCTGGCAGAGCAAAGCTGATGACTACTCTATAGTTCAGTGTGCCATGCTTTACGGCTTAGAACCGGGTCTTCAACGACGTTTTGAACGTCATGGAGCATATGAGATGTTCCAGGAGTTGAAGTTAATATTTCAAGCAAATGCCCGGATTGAGAGATATGAAGTCTCCAATAAGTTCTACAGCTGCAAGATGGAGGAGAATAGTTCTGTCAGTGAGCATATACTCAAAATGTCTGGGTATAATAATCACTTGATTCAACTGGGAGTTAATCTTCCGGATGATAGCGTCATTGACAGAATTCTCCAATCACTGCCACCAAGCTACAAGAGCTTTGTGATGAACTATAATATGCAAGGGATGAACAAGACTATTCCCGAGCTCTTCGCAATGCTAAAAGCTGCGGAGGTAGAAATCAAGAAGGAGCATCAAGTGTTGATGGTCAACAAGACCACTAGTTTCAAGAAAAAGGGCAAAGGGAAGAAGAAGGGGAACTTCAAGAAGAACGGCAAGCAAGTTGCTGCTCAAGAGAAGAAACCCAAGTCTGGACCTAAGCCTGAAACTGAGTGCTTCTACTGCAAGCAGACTGGTCACTGGAAGCGGAACTGCCCCAAGTATTTGGCGGATAAGAAGGATGGCAAAGTGAACAAAGGTATATGTGATATACATGTTATTGATGTGTACCTAACTAGAGCTCGTAGTAGCACCTGGGTATTTGATACTGGTTCTGTTGCTAATATTTGCAACTCGAAACAGGGACTACGGAATAAGCGAGCACTGGCCAAGGACGAGGTGACGATGCGCGTGGGAAACGGTTCCAAAGTCGATGTGATCGCGGTCGGCACGCTACCTCTACATCTACCTTTGGGATTAGTTTTAGACCTGAATAATTGTTATTTGGTGCCAGCGTTGAGCATGAACATTATATCTGGATCTTGTTTGATGCGAGACGGTTATTCATTTAAATCAGAGAATAATGGTTGTTCTATTTATATGAGTAATATCTTTTATGGTCATGCACCCTTGAAGAGTGGTCTATTTTTATTAAATCTCGATAGTAGTGATACACATATTCATAGTGTTGAAACCAAAAGATGCAGAGTTAATAATGATAGTGCAACTTATTTGTGGCACTGCCGTTTGGGTCATATCGGTGTAAAGCGCATGAAGAAACTCCATACTGATGGACTTTTGGAATCACTTGATTATGAATCACTTGGTACTTGCGAACCGTGCCTTATGGGCAAGATGACTAAAACGCCGTTCTCCGGAACTATGGAGCGAGCAACTGATTTGTTGGAAATCATACATACTCATGTTTGTGGCCCAATGAATGTTGAGGCTCGCGGCGGGTATCGTTATTTTCTCACCTTCACAGATGATTTGAGCAGATATGGGTATATCTACTTGATGAAACACAAGTCTGAAACATTTGAAAAGTTCAAAGAATTTCAGAGTGAAGTGGAAAATCATCGTAACAAGAAAATAAAGTTTCTACAATTTGATCGTGGAGGAGAGTATTTGAGTTATGAGTTTGGCCTACACTTGAAACAATGTGGAATAGCTTCGCAACTCACGCCACCTGGAACACCACAATGAAATGGCGTGTCCGAACGTCGTAATCGTACTTTACTTGATATGGTGCGATCTATGATGTCTCTTACTGATTTACCGCTATCATTTTGGGGTTATGCTTTAGAGACGATTGCATTCACGTTAAATAGGGCACCATCAAAATCCGTTGAGACGACGCCTTATGAACTGTGGTTTGGCAAGAAACCAAAGTTGTCGTTTCTTAAAGTTTGGGGCTGCGATGCTTATGTGAAGAAACTTCAACCAGATAAGCTCGAACCTAAATCGGAGAAATGTGTCTTCATAGGATACCCAAAAGAGACTATTGGGTACACCTTCTATCACAGATCCAAAGGCAAGACATTCGTTGCTAAGAATGGATCCTTTCTAGAGAAGGAGTTTCTCTCGAAAGAAGTGAGTGGGATGAAAGTAGAACTTGATGAGATAACTATATCTACTCCCTTATTGGAAAGTAGTTCATCATGAGAACCGGTTCCTGTGACAACTACACCAATTAGTGAGGAAGCTAATGATAATGATCATGAAACTTCAGATCAAGTTTCTACTGAACCTCGTAGGTCTACCAGAGTAAGATCCGCACCAGAGTGGTACGGTAATCCTATTCTGGAAGTCATGTTACTTGACCATGATGAACCTACGAACTATCAGGAAGCGATGATGAGCCCGGATTCCGCAAAATGGCTAGAAGCCATGAAATCTGAGATGGGATCCATGTATGAAAACAAAGTATGGACTTTGATTGACTTGCCCGATGATCGGCAAGCCATTGAGAATAAATGGATCTTTAAGAAGAAGACTGACGCTGATGGTAATATAACTGTCTATAAAGCTCGACTTGTTGCAAAAGGTTTTCGACAAGTTCAAGGGGTTGACTACGATGAGACTTTCTCACCCGTAGCGATGCTTAAGTCCGTCCGAATCATGTTAGCTATTGCTGCATTTCATGATTATGAAATTTGGCAAATGGATGTCAAGATTGCATTCTTGAATGGATTTCTAGAAGAAGAGTTGTATATGATGCAGCCGGAAGGTTTTGTTGATCCAAAAGGTGCTGACAAAGTGTGCAAGCTCCAGCGTTCCATTTATGGACTGGTGCAAGCATCTCGGAGTTGGAATAAACGCTTTGATAGTGTGATCAAAGCATATGGTTTTATACAGACTTTTGGAGAAGCCTGTATTTACAAGAAAGTGAGTGGGAGCTCTGTAGCATTTCTAATTTTATATGTAGATGACATATTATTAATTGGAAATGATATAGAATTTCTGGATAGCATAAAAGGATACTTGAATAAAAGTTTTTCAATGAAAGACCTCGGTGAAGCTGCTTACATATTGGGCATCAAGATCTATAGAGATAGATCAAGACGCTTAATAGGACTTTCACAAAGCACATACCTTGACAAAATTTTGAAAAAGTTCAAAATGGATCAGGCAAAGAAAGGATTCTTGCCTGTGCTACAAGGTGTGAAGTTGATTCAAACTCAATGCCCGACCACAGCAGAAGATAGAGAGAAAATGAAAAATGTTCCCTATGCTTCAGCCATAGGCTCTATCATGTATGCAATGCTGTGTACCAGACCTGACGTATGCTTAGCAATAAGCTTGGCAGGAAGGTACCAAAGTAATCCAGGAGTGGATCACTGGACAGCGGTCAAGAACATCCTGAAATACCTGAAAAGGACTAAGGATATGTTTCTCGTATATGGAGGTGACAAAGAGCTAGTCGTAAATGGTTACGTCGATGCAAGCTTTGACACTGATCCGGAGATTCTAAATCGCAAACCGGATACGTGTTTTTATTAAACGGTGGAGCTGTAAGTTGGTGCAGTTCTAAACAAAGCGTCGTAGCAGGATCTACATGTGAAGCGGAGTACATAGCTGCTTCGGAAGCAGCAAATGAAGGAGTCTGGATGAAGGAGTTCATTTCCGATCTAGGTGTCATACCTAGTGCATCGGGACCAATGAAGATCTTCTGTGACAATACTGGTGCAATTGCCTTGGCAAAGGAATCCAGATTTCACAAGAGGACCAAGCACATCAAGAGACGCTTCAATTCCATTCGGGGCCAAGTCCAAGTGGGAGACATAGAGATTTGCAAGATACATACGGATTTGAATGTTGCAGACCCATTGACTAAGCCTCTCTCACGAGCAAAACATGATCAGCACCAAGACTCCATGGGTGTTAGAATCATTACTATGTAATCTAGATTATTGACTCTAGTGCAAGTGGGAGACTGAAGGAAATATGCCCTAGAGGCAATAATAAAGTTATTATTTATTTCCTCATATCATGATAAATGTTTATTATTCATGCTAGAATTGTATTAACCGGAAACATGATACATGTGTGAATACATAGACAAACATAAAGTCAGTAGTATGCCTCTACTTGACTAGCTCATTAATCAAAGATGGTTATGTTTCCTAACCATAGACATGTGTTGTCATTTGATTAATGGGATCACATCATTAGGATAATGATGTGATTGACATGACCCATTCCGTTAGCCTAGCACTTGATCGTTTAGTATATTGCTATTGCTTTCTTCATGACTTATACAAAGTTCCTACAACTATGAGATTGTGCAACTCCCGTTTGCCGGAAGAACACTTTGTGTGTTACCAAACGTCACAACGTAACTGGGTGATTACAAAGGTGCTCTACAAGTGTTTCCGAAGGTACATGTTGGGTTGGCATAATTCGAGATTAGGTTTTGTCACTTTGATTGTCGGAGAGGTATGTCTGGGCCCTCTCGGTAATACTTATCACCTAAGCCTTGCAAGCATTGTAACTAATGAGTTAGTTATAAGATGATGTATTACAGAACGAGTAAAGAGACTTGCCGGTAACGAGATTGAACTAGGTATTGGATACCGACGATCAAATCTTGGGCAAGTAACATACCAATGACAAAGGGAACAATGTATGTTGTTATGCGGTTTGACCGATAAAGATCTTCGTAGAATATGTAGGAACCAATATGGGCATCCAGGTCCCGCTATTGGTTATTGACCGAGAATGGTTCTAGGTCATGTCTACATAGTTCTCGAACCCGTAGGGTCCGCACGCTTAACGTTTCGATGACAGTTTTATTATGAGTTTATAAGTTTTGATGTACCGAAGTTTGTTCGGAGTCCCGGATGTGATCATGGACATGACGAGGAGTCTCGAAATGGTCGAGACATAAAGATTGATATATTGGACGACTATATTCGGACACTGGAAGTGTTCCGGGTGATTTCGGAGAAAACCGGAGTGCCAGGGGGGTTACCGGAACCCCCCGAGAGAGTATTGGGCCTTATGGGCCTTAGGGGAAAGGAGAGAGGGGCGGCCAGCATGGGCCGCACGCCCCCTCCACCCTCTAGTCCGAATTGGACTAGGAGGGGGGGCGGCGCCCCCCCTCTTTCCTTCCCCCTCTCCCCCTTCCCTCCCCCTCCTAGTAGGAGTAAGAAAGGAGGAGTCCTACTCCTACTAGGAGGAGGATTCCTCCTCCCTTGGCGCGCCCAAGTGGCCGGCCGGCCTCCCCCCTCCCTCCTTTATATACGGGGGCAGGGGGCACCCCATAGACACACAAGTTGATCTACGGATCGTTCCTTAGCCGTGTGCGGTGCCCCCCTCCACCATATTCCACCTCGGTCATATCGTTGCGGAGTTTAGGCGAAGCCCTGCGCCGGTAGAACATCATCATCGTCACCATGTTGTCGTGCTGACGGAACTCATCCCCGAAGCTTTGCTGGATCGGAGCCCGGGGATCGTCATCGAGCTGAACGTGTGCTGAACTCAGAGGTGTCGTACGTTCGGTGCTTGGATCGGTCGGATCGTGAAGACGTACGACTACATCAACTGCGTTTTCATAACGCTTCCGCTTATGGTCTACGAGGGTACGTGGACGAACACTCTCCCCTCTCGTTGCTATGTCATCGCCATGATCTTGCATGTGCGTAGGAATTTTTTTGAAATTACTACGTTACCCAACATAAGCATCTAGTTCCTCAACGACTAACTGCCAAGGAACAATCAAAATACGCCCCTCAGCTATCAAAACTCAGAGCTTTTGTTGCAAACAGACTGACAGGCGTTGATTTCGTTCGATGCTAGGTTTCTTGGAGCATTATGCCTTTAAGCCGACGCCCCAGTTTAATGTGTGAATACACAGGGGATCTGAAAAGACCCTCAACGTCATATTGACATCCAGCTCACTGATGATGAAGTCACCGAATCTGTCAAGAAAATGCTTGATAAACCGGTGGCTGTATGCAGCAAAGTAGGGCTTAGTCCCTTCTGTGCTTCCAACAAACCGCCAGCTGTAAGAATTGCCTCATTTTTGTCTTAATACATCCTCTCTTAAACATTCCTTTATAACTTGTTGTCCATCCGTGCAGGGTGATGATCCGTTCTGGAAGAGGAAATCGCAGGATAAACCGGCAAAGGCACAGGATAAACCGGTGAGAGCACCTCGCATCAAGACCAAAGCTACAAAGAAACCTGCAAAGAAGAAAATCGTCGAGTCCCCTGTCCTGCCAAATGAGGAAGAACTTGATGATCTGGAATCGGAGGTAGCCCTTGACTCTCTTGGTTCTTTTTCATACACCTCATTGACAATGATCATTATCAGGATGATGTGGAAGCTAGCCGCGCTGGTGATGTAGAGGTAACTATTCTTTCTTCCGACTCAGATCCTGTGCCAACACGAAAAATCCGTCGAGCAGTCTGGAAAGTAAAATTTTCACGCCCTCTTGCTTATTCGGATCCGCACTTTCTTTTGAAGACACAGCAGCATGAAGCTCGCAGCACAACTCTACATAGCGGCCAAGTGGTGACCTCCTCCGGTTTACTGAACTCCTCGGTTCATAAAGGCCACCGAGAGGTTTCTTATACTCTTGACAGTTGTATCCTCTTAATCTATCTGACTCAAATTATCAGGAAACCTCCCATTCATCATCCGGCGAGTCATCAGCCACACAACTCCCTCCCCTCAAAACTGTTCCTGGGTAAGTATATTACACTTAACCCTTTTTGTCTTGTACTTGTTTATTATACTAACTTTTGTGTCTGTTCTTTTCAGTGCCAAAGCCAGACTTAGCAAGAAAGCCAAGTTGAATAAACCGACCGATGATAATCCGGTCACTGAACCGGAGAAGACCCCAGGAACCTTTGATCTGAATGCTGATACCATCCTGGATGATCCGGTACCTCAGGTTCAGGATACTTTTGTTGAACCAGTAGAGATAAACCCGATGAGCCAATCTGCTGATCCGCCAAGCCCATCTGCTGATCCACCAAGCCCAGCAAAAACAACTGATAAACCGCCAAGCCCAGCCAAGACTACTGATGGCACCACGGATGATATTATGATTACCTGTGTTAGTCATACTGCTCCTGGCAACCCTGTCGCTTTATCAAAGCATAGTGCCAAGGAAGAGTTTTCCGCTATAGACAAGGGCAAGTGGAAAACAGATTTATCAAGCTATGCCCACCTCAATGCTCAGGACATTCATTCTGGATATTTAAACCGCCTATACACAAGCCGCGACTATGAAGCCGGTTTAGTAGGTCTGATGAAGGAGAAATATGAGGTAAATATCAATTACTTTGCACAAGTTCTTTGTTCTCAGAACCGGCTTAAATTATAAACTCCAGTAGCCCCCATGTGTCGGTTCATAATATTGATGTGAACCGGGACTTGTAGTAGAATCAATATTTAATTTTGCTGGCATAGCCCCCATGGACCGGTTTATACCTTTAGGATGAACTGGTACATCTTCTATCATGCAGCTTCCAAATTTTTTGATAATCATCAATGTAATCTAGTTGAATGGGAAAAAACCATATCCTGAACTGGAGCAAATATGCATTAGCCCCCAAGTGCCAAGTGGATAACTTGTTATGTGCTTGGGACTTTGAAAATGACAGTTGATAAAAAGCAATATGCATTAGCCCCCAAGTGCCAACTGTATAACTTGTTATGTGCTTGGGACTTCAAACATGTACCATCAGCTCAGTAAATGTCTCTTGCAGGCTGATCTGAACAAGAAGGAAACTCAAATCGCCGACCTTCAAGAAAATATCAAGTCCCAGCAAGCAGAAACTTCCAAGGCTAAAGAAGAGCTGATCGGCGCTTTAACAGCCATGGAACAATTGAAGGATAGCTTTAAAGGCGAACGTGCAGACTGGGAAGCTGAAAAGGCAACTTTGGTAAAGCGGTCGGAAGATGCTGAAGCAGCCCTTAATCCGGTAACATAAGAACAGACCGGTTTGAAGCGACAAATCAATGCCATGACTTCGGCTGTCTTCAGTAAATAACCTTTTCATAGACTGTATATACATAACATTCATGAACCTGCCGGTTTAATAATATTATGACCATTGCAGGTAGCCATGTTACTCATCTTGGCTCGGATATGCACAAAAAACTGAAAGCTGCCTATACATTGATAGAGCAACTATATACCGGCGCTCAACGGATCATCTACACAGCTTCACATAATAAACCGCCCCCAACGTTGATCAAGGACACATTAGAAAGGTTATCCATGATGCCTGCCAAGCTTGAGGATTTGAAGAAATCAGCTGCAAGGGCTGGTGCTCTGGCTGCCTTGACTCGGGCCAAGGCCTGGATATCTGATCTTGATCTGGAGGATATTGGAAATGGCTATCCCAGCCAAAAAGAGCACGGGTCAGATTTTGACAATGACGACCTCAGGGCTTTGACAAAGGAAATGCGTCCACTTGCAAGTAAACTGGCTGAAGAGACTGATTTGTCTTTTTACCGGTCAATTTATGACACAGATGACAAACGGATTTATGCACCTTCATATGATGTGCAAAATCTTATCCCGCCAATCTGTAAGCATACCTACGCCCCTGATGTTGAACCGTCCTATCTTATAAGCGATGAAGCTGTCTTCCGAGCTTTAACTGGGATTGACTGGGAAACCATTGACTTCCAGCCACTGGGTGGAGAGGCGGAGGTTGAACTGGCGCAGGATGACCCACAACCGTCAAGCCAGCCTGAGGAAGAATCATGATTCGGAGGCCGGTTTAGCTTCTGCATACTGAAATATCGGTGATAAACAATTATTCTTTTGGGCGTCTGCTGCCTTGTAATAGGCTAGTTTTAAACACTTGGCCTGCTATGCCGTCGTGCATATTGACTTTGCATAATACGATTATTCCACCATGTTTATGCTTATGTCTGCTTATGATCCTTAGCAGCTTTATGCAATCCTGTTTCTGCATAGAATAAACTTAACTTGTCCTGGCGGTTTACCACCGGACGGGACACCCAATATAAAGCCAAGGTTTATAACCAAGGTTGTATTTTCAAGAATAATTAAATATGAAATATATCATACCTGTGACATTGAATCACATCATTGATTTACCAACTATATTGTAGTAAGGGTGATAACCCAAATCTTGAGGGTCGATAACCCCCATCATGCTTTGCTAGTTTATGATGAAGCCATACCGGGTTATAATAAACACCAGATGATCATTCTGGCGACTTATAGTTAAAGCTAAATCGGTTTAACAAATACCAGATTATAATTGATAGTGTACTGACAACTTATAGTTGAAAGCCAAGCCGGGTCAATTGACACCGGTCCTCTTATAAGTTTGCACTTGGAAACTCAAAAAACAGTCCGGGTTAGTAAGCACCGGATTTAACATAAACTTTATCAGCATAAACATCGAAAAGAAAGATTCACGAAGAAAATATGCGAAAAAGGAGAGGCTTTTCATGGGCTGCCAGGCCACTGAGTTAAACCATTTTACAAAGCCTTATAAGATGGCCTCACATTAACCAATCGTCAATTTAACTAGGACGGTTCAGGGTCTTTATAAGATTGACTGCCAAACGTTTGACGGGTCATACCAGGATTACCTGGACGGAGTGACTTACTTAAAAAGGTAGGATAACCCGGGGTTTTAGGTGAATACACTTGGCTTCCAAGCCTGGCTTTTATAGCCTACTGCAAGGTTATAGACTATGTTCTTGTAGAAGCAAAGAGCCCCCAAGCAATATTTTGACCTGTGCTTAGTGGACGCCTATGTTTGAGTTGTGCTTTGCAATAAACTCTCTTTGGCTCCTTATGATGTTGGGTATTAAGCCCCCAAGCTTATGTTTGAGTTGTGCTCCTTTTTTGTAGCTTTATAAGCCGGATCAATGGACAATCAGAACTCCACTTTATAAGCAGAAGCCCCCATATAACCAAGAAATACTTTTAGGAAGAACGACAGAGGCCCCGCTTTAGCAAGGATGCCAGTTTATTATATTGATCATAATATATACATTTGTCAAAAATATGTACATAATAGGAGCCTATGGCTCAGGTGTAGTAAGGTCGAAGATGAGCAATATTCCACGGCCGGCGGGTCTCCTCCTCTGACTTGCGTGAGTCTTTGTGCTCTCGAACATCGATAAGGTAGTATGACCCGTTGTTCAGATTCTTGTTGACCACAAAGGGCCCTTCCCAAGGCGGGGATAACTTGTGCATATCAGTTTGATCCAGGATAAGCTGGAGCACTAAGTCGCCTTCTTGAAAAGCTCTGGTTTTAACACGGCGGCTGTGATAACGCCGCAGGTCTTGCTGATAAATCGTCGAACGAGATGCCGCTATGTACCGTTTTTCATCTAACAGGTCCAATGCATCTTGGCGTGCTCTTTCATTGTCCGCTTCAACATAAGCTGCCACTCGGGGAGAGTCATGGCGAATATCACTTGGGAGGACTGCTTCTGCTCCATAAACCATGAAGAAGGGTGTGTAACCCGTAGATCTATTGGGGGTGGTATTAATGCTCCATAACATGGAAGGCAACTCTTCCACCCAACAACCCGGCGTCCTCTGCAGAGGAACCATAAGCCAGGGCTTGATGCCTTTCAAGATTTCTTGGTTGGCTCTCTCAGCTTGACCATTAGACTAGGGGTGAGCCACTGATGATACATCAAGACAGATGTGCTCTCATTGACAAAAATCTTCCATAGCCCCCTTGGATAGGTTCGTGCCATTATCTGTTATGATGTTGTGTGGAAAACCAAAACGAAAAATCACCTTGTTCATGAATTGAACCGCCGTGGCTGCATCACACTTGCTGACTGGCTCTGCCTCTACCCACTTAATGAACTTATCAACCGCACTAGAAGGTGGGTATTCTTATCCTTGGACCTCTTAAAGGGCCCAAGCATATCCAGCCCCCAAGTTGCAACCGGCCAGGTAATTGGACTCATCCTCAATTCCTGGGCCGTAACATGGGCTCGGCGTGAATTTTTTTGTCAACCATCACACTTCCTGACCAGATCCTCAGCATCAACATGAGCTGTTAACCAGTAAAAACCGTGTTGGAAAGCCTTAGCCACAAGGGATTTTGAACTGGCATGATGACCGCAATCCCCTTCGTGGATTTCACGCAAAATCTCATAGCCTTCCTCAGGAGAAAAGCAGCGCCGAAATGCCCCCGACACACTGCAGTGATATAACTCACCATTGACAATAGTCATGGATTTGGACCGCTAGATTATCTGTCTGGCTAAAACTTCATCCTCGGGTAACTCGCCCCGGGTCATATACGCCAGGTATGGCACCGTCCAATCAGGGATAGCATGAAGAACCGCCACCAATTGAGCCTCCGGGTCGGGAATAACCAGATCCTCCTCCGTCGGTAGCTTGACCGATGAGTTATGCAGAACGTCAAGAAAAACATTGGGCGGCACCGGTTTATGTTGAGGACCAAGCCAGCTTAAAGCGTCCGCCGCTTCATTCTTGCGCCGATCGATGTGCTCGACCTGGTAACCCTTGAAGTGACCAGCAATGACATCCACCTCACGCCGATAAGCCGCCATGAGTGGATCCTTAGAATCCCAAGTACCAGACACTTGCTGAGCCACTAAATCGGAGTCCCTGAAGCAACGTACCCGGATTAAGTTCATCGGCTTAGCCATCCGAAGACCGTGGAGCAAGGCCTCATACTCAGCTGCATTGTTAGTACAAGGAAACATCGAGAGGAGAACATAACAAAACTTGTCACCTCGAGGGGAAGTAAGAACCACTCCAGCCCTCGAGCTCTCCAATTGTCCCGTCGAAGTGAATAGTCCAGTATGTGTTATCCGGTTTATCCTCCGGTGCCTTCAATTCTGTCCAGTCATTGATGAAATCCACGAGCGCTTGGGACTTGATGGTCGTATGAGGCATATATTTTAACCCGTGAGGTCCAAGCTCGATACCCCACTTAGCAACCCGGCCAGTTGCCTCCCTGTTCTGGATGATATCTCCCAAAGGAGAGGAACTGACCACAGTGATGGGATGGCCCTGAAAGTATTGCTTAAGCTTCCAGCTTGCCATAAAAACTCCATACACCAGCTTCTACCAATATGGATATCTCTACTTTGACTCAATAAGTACCTCACTGATATAATAAACCGGCCGTTGAATCGGATACTCCTTACCGGCCTCCTTGCACTCCACCACAATAGCCACACTGACAGCCCGGGCGTTAGCAACCACATATACCAGCAATGGTTCTTTATCAATGGGGGCAGCAAGAACAGGTGGATCGGCTAACTGCTTCTTCAGATCCTCAAACGCCGCATTAGTAGCATCACTCCAAACAAAGTTGTCTGTCTTTTTCATCATCTAATATAGAGGGATGGCCTTCTCTCCCAACCGGCTGATAAACCGGCTTAATGCTGCAATACGACCCGCCAGACGCTGAACATCGTTGATACACCCCGATTGAGCCAAAGACGTGATAGCTTTGATCTTTTCCGGATTAGCTTCAATGCCCCTGTTAGATACCAGAAAACCCAAGAGCTTGCCTGCCGATACACCAAAAACACACTTGGTCGGATTAAGCATCATCTTATAAACCCAGAGATTATCAAAGGTTTCCTTCAAATCAGCTATTAACGTCTCTGCTTTCCTGGACTTCACCACGATATCATCCACATAGGCATGAACATTGCGCTCAATCTGATTGTGAAGGCAATTCTGCACACATCGCTGATAAGTCGCTTGGGTACTCTTGAGCCCAAAAGGCATAGACACATAGCAGAAGGCTCCAAAGGGAGTTATAAAGGTTGTCTTCTCCTGGTCCTTAACTGCCATTTTGATCTAATGATAACCAGAATAAGCATCCAGAAAGCTCAAACGCTCACAACCCACCGTAGCATCAATAATTTGATCAATGCGAGGGAGAGCAAAGGGATCAGCTGGACAAGCTTTGTTCAAGTCTGTGTAATCCACACACATATGCCAAGTGTCGTTCTTCTTGAGTACCAGCACCGGCTTAGCTAACCACTCAGGGTGAAAAACCTCCACAATAAACCCTGTTGCCAAGAGTCGGGCTACCTCCTCACCGATGGCTTTGCGCCTTTATTCATTGAAAATGGTGGAGAAACTGCTTGACCGGTTTAAACTTGGGATCGATATTAAGAGTGTGCTCAGCGAGTTCCCTCGATACACCTGGCATGTCAGAAGGTTTCCATGCAAAGATGTCCCGGTTCTCATGGATGAACTCGATGAGCGTGCCTTCCTATTTCGGATCCAGGTTAGCACTGATGCTAAACTGTTTGGATGAATCGCCAGGAACAAAATCAACCAACTTAGTCTCATCAGCCGACTTAAACTTCAAGGTCGGATCATGCTCTATAGTTGGCTTTTTCAAAGAAGTCATATCGGCCGGATCAACATTATCCTTGTAGAATTTCAACTCCTCGGTCGCACAAACCGACTCAGCATAAGCCGCATCACCTTCCTCACATTCCAAAGCGATCTTACGGCTTCCATGTACTGTGATGGTCCCTGAGGGAGTCCTGGAGTAGGGGGTCCTCGGACAGCCAGACTATGCACTTGTGCCGGACTATTGGAGTATGAAGATACAAGATTGAAGACTTCGTCCCGTGTCCGGGTGGGACTCTCCTTTGCATGGAAGGCAAGCTTGGCTATTCGGATATGTAGATTTCCTTCTCTATAACTGACTCTGTGTAACCCTAGCCCCCTCCAGTGTCTATATAAACCGGAGGGTTTAGTCCGTAGGACAACAACAATCATAATGATAGGCTAGCTTCTAGGGTTTAGCCTCTACGATCTCGTGGTAGATAAACTCTTGTAATACTCATATCATCAAGATCAATCAAGAAGGAAGTAGGGTATTACCTCCATAGAGAGGGCCCGAACCTGGGTAAACATTGTGTCCCCCACCTCCTATTACCATCGGCCTTAGACGCACAGTTCGGGACCCCCTACCTGAGATCTGCCGGTTTTGACACCGACAGTCCCCTTATGACCTGGCATCTTGAGCTGCAGATAAACATAACAGGGCCTTGCCATGAACTTAGCATAAGCCGGCTGTCCAAACAGGGCATGGTACGGGCTCCTGATTTTCACCACTTCAAAAGTCAATGTCTCTGATCTCGAATCATGATCATCTCTAAAGGCGACCTCCAGAGCTATTTTACCGACCGGATAAGCCGATTTACCGGGCACCACACATGGAAAACGGTGTTTGACGGTTTAAGATTCTTGTCTATCAACCCCATAGGATGAAGGTTTCATAATACAAGATGTTGATACTGCTCCCTCCATCCATGAGCACCTTGGTGAACTTATAACCTCCAACCTGAGGCGCCACCACCAACGCCAGATGACTCGGATTATCAACCCGAGGCGGATGATCCTCTCGACTCCACACAATAGGTTGTTCAGACCAGCGCAAGTAATGGGGCACCGCCGGTTCAAGGGAGTTCACTACCCTTTTATGAAGCTTCTAATCGCGCTTGCACAGGCTAGTGGTGAAGACATGATACTGCCCACTATTCAACTGCTTTAGGTGACTCTGGTAACCTGACTGTTGCTGCTGCTGATTTCCCTATTGATTATAACCACCCTGGCTGCCCTGATTGCCTTGATTGCCATGTCCACCCTGATTACCTTGAAATCCTAAACCGGAATTACCTCCACCATAACCCGGCCCATGAGATCCGGGTCCTGAACCGCCGGACGGTCCATCATCATATCAGAAAAGATCTGAGTTTTTGAATTCCCGCATAATAAAGCAATCCTTCCAGAGGTGCGTAGCCGGCTTCTCTCGAGGGGTGAAGTTGCTTGGATCATGAGGATAAAAACCTTCTTCAATGATTCTCCAAAGGTTAGTGTTCACATGTTTTAAATGACGCTTAAAGCGATAGACCCAAGAATCAAAATCTTCATGTTTCTCATATTTAGGAGGAGGACCGGCATGATTCAAATGAGTGGAGGGGATTGGCCCTCCATAAACCGGGGGTTCCACATGGGCAAAGATGCTGGTACCATTTCTACCACTAATAAAAGGACTCTTTTCAATGTTAGCTTCCCCCTTGTCGGAGCAAGCATCCATCACCTTGTTGGTGGGATCACCCACTTTCATCGGCGAGATAGATTGTTTAAGTCCTTCTAGGAAATCTTTAAACATGTCCTTGACCTCGGCCGTCATGGAGGTTTTCAATGTTTCCAAAGCCACATTGAATTCCTCACGTGAGATCGAGTTACCCCCATCTCCCATAGATGATATTGGATTCGCACCGGAGTGCTCTCCCACCTCATCTACGACATCTACCATACTCTTTGGACGGTAAAGTCCTTAAAAAGAGACGAGGCTATGATTCCAATTGAAAGGATCGATATGGTTGACTAGAGGGGGGTGAATAGGCAACTAACAATTTTAAGCTTTTCTTTACCAAATTAAACTTTGCAACAAAATAGGTTGTCTACATGTGCAACTAAGTGAGCAACCTATATGATGCAATAACAACTAGCACATATGCAAGCAAAGGATGTAACACAAGAAAGCTTGCAAAAGTAAAGGCACGAAATAACCAAGAGTGGAGCCGGTGGAGACGAGGATGTGTTACCGGAGTTCCTTCCTTTTAAGGGGAAGTACGTCTCCGTTAAAGCGGTGTGGAGGCACAATGCTCCCCAAGAAGCCACTAGGGCCACCGTATTCTCCTCACGCCCTCACACAATGCGAGATGCCGTGATTCCACTATCGGTGCCCTTGAAGGCGGCGACCGAACCTTTACAAACAAGGTTGGGGCAATCTCCACAACAATCAGAGGCTCCCAACAACACCACGAAGCTTCACCACAATGGAGTATGGCTTCGATGTGACCTGAACCATCTAGGGTGCTCAAACACCCAAGAGTAACAAGATCCGCTAGGGATAAGTGGGGGGAATCAAATATCCTGTGGTGGAAGTGTAGATCGGGCCCTTGTCACCCAATCCCGAGCAAATCAACAAGTTTGATTGGCTAGGGAGAGAGATCGGGTGAAAATGGAGCTTGGAGCAACAATGGAGCTTAGAGGTGGAAGAGGTGGTCGACTAGAGGTAGAAGACACCCCTTATATAGTCGTGGGAAAAATCCAACCGTTATCCACATGTTCAGCCCGCGACACGCGGTACTACCGCTCCAGGGGCGCGGTACTACTGCGAGGCTGCGCGGTACTACCGTGGCGGACCACGGTACTTCCGCGACAGCAGCACAGGCCGGAACTTGCCTGACAAGGGGGCAGTACTACCGCTTGTGCGGTACTACCGCTCCCCCTTGCGGTACTACCGCAAGGCAGGAAAGTCACGGCCTGGGAAGGGCGCGGATGAAATAAATTACATCCATGCCTACTTCCGTTGAAACTGAGGTGGTACAAAAATCCGACGCGGTACTACCGCTCGCGAGGCACGGTACTACCATTGCGGGCGCGGATGTAAAAAATTACATCCGTGCCTACTACCGTGACACTGCGGTACTAAGTAGGAGGGCCACGGTACTACGACTCCTAGGGAGCGGTACTACCGTGGGTCCCCGCGGTACTACCGCGCTGGACGAGCGGTACTACCGTGGGGAGCGCGGATGTAAAAAATTACATCCGCCTCTACTACCGCACCGGAGCGGCACAAGGCCTGGGAGCCGCGGTACTACCGCTCCCGAAGAGCGGTACTACCGTGACACACAGCAGTACTACCGCTTGTACTTGCGGTACTACCACAAGTACAGTAGTAGTCGACAGATTTCCGCACAACCAAGATAACGAGGAGAAGCTCCGAAGTGCAGGGAAAGGTAGGACAAGTGTACGTGTTGATTCCACCCAAACCTTTCCGACGCGGACCCCCTCTTAATAGTACGGCTCTCCTACGACTCAACTCCACCAAAGAGAAACATAGAACAACGCCGACTTCAATAGTCTCCGAGGGGCACCAAATCGTCTCGTGCCTAGTGATGAAGTATCTGAGAAACTCAAGGCACACGATTAGTCCGCAAAAGCATTGTCATCAATCACCAAAACACCTAAGGGATAAATATGCCCTTACAATCTCCTCCTTTTTGGTGGGTTGATGACAACACGGGATTTGCACATAGATAAGATAATTTAGAGCAAGGGCAAACCCCACCTCTCTAAAATATAGATGGGCTCCCCCTAGACATGTGCACTTTAGATGAATGCTTTGGACTGCATAGCACACAGACTAGGATCAACACTCCCCCTATATTTTAGAGACCTAGGCATGATAATAAGCATAGCATAGCATAAATATAGCACAATATAACACAAGCTCGCTAGGATAGATAGAGTGCATATGTCTTACACCATATGAAGTAAATCAACCGAGGTTCAAACGAGAAAGCGGCAAATAGTTCAACCGAGAAAGCAGCAAACACACGACACACACGACTCGCAAACTCCAAATCCCTACACTCTCTCCCCCTTTGGCATCGAGACGCCAAAAAGGCAGAGAGGACACCTACACACAAGAGGTGGCTCAAGCAGGGAACTCATCCCAGCCCTCTCCGTCGGTCTCCTCTACAGCTGGGATGGTCTCCTCGACATCCTCCTCAGAATCAGTCCACCTATAGCCTTGCTTCTCCATCCACTCGGCCTCAGGAGTGATGCGCTCCTCAGACCCGCCAGACACTTGCTCACCATAGAGCTGCAAGATCTTGTTGTGCCGGCGACGACTCTCCTTGGACGCCACGTGAGTCCTGTACTGCCCCTTGGCTTGCATGCAGAAGAGAGTCTTCATCTTGTCCTTCAGTTTCTTGGCCCATGATGGCATAGTGGCACTCTGGGAAGGCCTAGCAGCACGGCCCTCAGCAACATCCTCGGCGCCAGCATCCTCCTCATCAACAGCAGCCCTAGCAGCAGTCGCCTCGGCACAAGTAGCGGTGTTGGCCCAGTTGGATTTGATACACAGACAGATGGGCTCATGGCGAATCCAGTCAGGAGCAAGGAACTCCTCATCAGGGAACATCTTCTCCCAAGTCTTCGAGATTAGCAGAAACAGATAGGGCCCATAGATGGGCACCTTGCGGTTGAACACTGCAAACCGAAGCTCACACCACATGATGTGTGAGACATCAAGTGGCTGAGTCTGAGATGAGCGAGCCTCCTTGCAAATAAGCATCATGTCCACCATATAGGCATGAACCTTGTCTTTGTCACCGATGCGAGGGAACAAGGAGTTGCAGAAGATATGATACATGATATCCAGAAAGGAGTTGAGCACCAACGTTGTCTTGCCATTGGCGAGCGCCTTCTCAACCATGAACGGAGTAAGCTTGTCCTTGTTGGAAGACTCCGCATTGCCATGAGGGAAAACACCCACTGGAGTGTTGAGCCCATCATCAGGAACATGGAGCAGATCCATAAACTCCTTCCAGGTAGCAGACAGTTGACGGCCATTGGTCATCCAGGTCATCCTTCGCTCTTCATTATGGTGAAAATAAACTGAGGCAAAGAACTGACTGATAAGCTCAGGGTCATAGTCAAGGTGAAAGGATATCACATGCTCAATGCCAAACTGCTCCACCAAGTCTAGAGCCTCTCCAAAGTAGTCACGGAACTTGTCCTTCCTCATGTGGTGCATATCAATCCACTTCACCTCCATGTAGGTATTCTGCTTGTTCTTGATGACATCCAGATAGATGTTGGTCTGTGCCTTGTTCCAGAACAGCTCACAGCCTCTGACAGTGGAACACGGGTGCACATAAGGGTGAAGCTGCCTGAGACGGACATACTCAGTTGGGGCTATCTCATCCATGCCCTTAGCGGGCTCCTTGTGCTTGCTAGCTGAGGTCTTGACATTGCTCTTGGAGGCAGACGAGCCCTCTGGAACTTCACCTGGGTTGCGCAGATGCTTGGAGCCAGTGTCACGACTGGGATTGGACCGGCGAGAGCCACCACCTGAGACACATACACAAAACACCAAAGACGCGAAGAAGATCAATGCAAAGGCCACGATAAAGCACAAGAAACACATAGAAGGCATACGAGAAAGTTGGCATGCGATAGATGTGAGCCACGGTAGAACTGCCACTGCCTACGGTACTAAAATGTTAGTACCGATCCAAACGCGGTAGTACCGTGCGAGGTCACGGTAGTACCGTGGTTGCAGCGGAAGTAAAATTTTAGTACCGCACAGAGCGCGGTAGTACAGCTCCCGAAGGGCGGTAGTACCGTGCAAGCGGTAGTACCGCGCCATACGGGCGGTAGTACCGCGTCGCGTCAGATCCAACCGGTGATTTGAATCTGAAAAGAATCGTGAAACAATGGCAGTGCTACAGTGATCAGATCTAGCGCAAGACAACAATACAAGTATAAATCCTATGTCCATGCCTACACCTAAACTAGACAACAAGTTGAGTGTGGTGGGGGTGCACGGGTTCAAGTCACATTGCTCAAATCAATGATATTTAGCTCATGCCTTAACTCATGAAATCTTGCTTCATCCAAGGGCTTCGTGAAAATATCTGCAAGGTTATCATGAGTGTTGACATACTTGAGCTCGATCTCCCCTCGCCTAATGTGATCCCGGATGAAGTGATACCGAATCTCAATGTGCTTCGTCTTGAAGTGTTGCACCGGGTTGAGAGAAATCTTGATGGCACTTTCATTATCACACCAAAGAGGCACTTTGTCACAAATGACACAGTACTCCTTTAAAGTTTGCCTCATCCATAGGAGTTGAGCACAACAACTACCGGCCGCCACATACTCCGCTTCGGTGGATGAGAGAGACACACAACTTTGCTTCTTGGAAGACCAACTTACCAAAGAGCAACCAAGAAATTGGCACCCTCCGGAAGTGGACTTCCTGTCCACTTTGTCTCCCGCCCAATCGGAATCCGTGAAACCTTCAAGCTTGAAGTTTGCTCCTCTTGGGTACCATAAGCCAAAGTTTGGGGTATGAGCCAAATATCGAAAGATTCGCTTGACTGCCACATAGTGACTTTCCTTTGGTGCGGCTTGAAAACATGCACACATCCCCACACTCAACATGATATCCGGTTTAGATGCACAAGGTAAAGCAATGAGCCAATCATGGAGCGATATACCTTTTGATCCACCGCTTTACCATTGGGATCGATGTCAAGTTGGCACTTGGTAGGCATTGGAGTAGTAGCCGGCTTGACATCACTTAGCTTGAATCTTTTAAGCATGTCTTGAGTGTATTTGGCTTGGTTGATGAAGGTTCCTTCTCTTCTTTGTTTGATGTCAAAACCAAGGAAGAACTTCAACTCTCCCATCGAAGACATCTTGAACTTGGAGGTCATGAGAGCGGCAAATTCCTCATTGAAAGCTTTGTTAGGAGAACCAAAGATAATATCATCAACATATAGTTGGCATACAAACAACTCCCCTTTGACCTTCTTAGTAAAAAGAGTGGGGTCGATTAGCCCCACCTCAAATCCACGATCTTGTAACAACTCGGTAAGGTGGTCATACCACGCACGTGGGGCTTGTTTAAGGCCATAGAGTGCCTTATCGAGTTGATACACATGATCCGAAAAGTAGGGATCCTCGAACCCGGGGGGTTGCTTGACATAGACAAACTCATTAATGGGACCATTAAGAAAAGCACTTTTCACATCCATTTGTTGCAACTTAAAGTTGTGATGGGAAGCATAGGCAATCAACAAATGTATGGATTCAAGACGAGCAACGGGAGCAAAGGTTTCACCGTAGTCGATACCCTTGACTTGGGAGTAGCCTTGTGCTACCAATCTTGCCTTGTTGCGAACGATGTTCCCATGAGCATCTTGCTTGTTCTTGAAGATCCACTTGGTTCCAATGACATTGTGCTCCCCCGATGGCCCTGGAACCAATCTCCATACTTTGTTGTACTCAAAGTTGTTGAGTTCTTCATGCATGGCATTGAGCCAATCCGAGTCTTCGAGCGCCTCATAGACCTTTTGGGGTTCAACACAAGAGACAAACGCATGATTTTCACAATAGTTTGCTAATTGTCTACGAGTGCTTACCCCCTTTCTTAGGCTTCCAACCACATTTTCCATGAGATGGCCTTGAGTGGTGAGCTTGGAAGCAATCTTCGCGGAAGGACGCTCTAATTCCTCCTCGGGTGTGGAAGGAGGAGGGTTGACTTGATCATCATGAGCACCGTCTTGAGCTTGTTCTTGATCTTGAGCTTGCTCTTGATCTTGAACTTGCTCGAGGGGGAGAACTTGACCTTGGGCATCATTTAGAGGTTCACCACCATCTTGAGGTTGATCTTGCCCTTGGTCTTGTTGACGAGGTTGAGGGCCTTCACTTTGTTCTTCGGAAGTGTGTGGGTCTTGGTGAGGTGATGGCTCCACTTGAGTGGAGCACTGTCCTTCTCCTTCGGCCACAAGGGGTTCCTCAATGGGTAGAATTTGACCAATACCCATTCTTCTTATGGCTTGGGGAGGAATTTCATCACCTACATCACAAGTACCACTTTGCTCCACTTGGGAGCCGTTATTTTCATCAAACTCCATGTTACATGTCTCCTCAATGAGTCCGGTGGACTTGTTGAGAACACGGTAAGCATGAGAGTTTGTAGCATAACCAACAAATATGCCCTCATGAGCTCTAGCCTCAAATTTAGACAAACGAACACCTTTCTTGAGAATGAAACACTTACAACCGAACACCCGGAAGTACTTGAGGTTGGGCTTGTTGCCGGTGAGAATCTCATAAGGAGTCTTGTTCAAGCCTTTGCGAAGATAGAGCCGATTGGATGCATGACATGCGGTGTTGATGGCTTCGGCCCAAAAGTTGTATGGAGACTTGAACTCCGCCATCATGGTCCTTGCCGCATCCATCAACGTCCGGTTCTTCCTCTCCGCAACACCATTTTGTTGAGGGGTATATGGTGCAGCATATTGATGCTTGATCCCCTCATCACTAAGAAACTCATCCAAGGTGTAGTTCTTGAACTCGGTGCCGTTGTCACTTCTTATTGTCAAGATCTTTGCATCATGTTGACGTTGAGCTTCATTTGCAAAGTCGATGACGGTTTGTTGAGTCTCACTCTTCCTCTTGAAGAAGTATACCCAAGTGTATCTTGAATAGTCATCCACAATCACCAAGCAATACTTTCTTCCTCCAAGACTATCAAAAGATGGAGGCCCGAAGAGATCCATGTGAAGGAGCTCCAAGGGTCTCTTCGAGTAGATGATGGTTGATGGAGGGTGAGCCTTTTCATGAAGCTTTCCTTCGATACAAGCACTGCAAGCACGATCTTTGGCAAAACTAACATTTGTTAGTCCACGGACATGGTCCCCCTTGAGAAGACTTTGCAAAGATCTCATATTGACGTGGGCTAAACGGCGATGCCAAAGCCATCCCACGTCAACTTTAGCCATTAGGCATGTCGCGGTCTTAGTGGGTCGCTCCGAAAAGTTAATCACATAGAGACCGTTCTCGACATGCCCAACAAAGGCTACTTTAAGAGTCTTGCTCCACAAGAGGGCCACGGTATCAATGTCAAAGAATGTAGCAAAACCCATGAGTGCAAGTTGACGAACGGAAAGCAAATTGTATGCAAGGGACTCAACAAGCATGACTTTCTCGATCGTTAGATCATGAGAAATGACAACCTTGCCGAGACCCAATACCTTAGAATGTGATGCATCACCCCACTCGACATTGGTGGGCATAGATGGAATCTCTTGCACGTCCACCACCAAGTCCTTGCTCCCGGTCATATGATTTGTTGCTCCACTATCGAGCAACCATGATCCCCCACCGGAAGCAAACACCTACAAGAGATCAATGCTTGGTTTTAGGTACCCATTTAGTAATGGGTCCTTTGATGTTAGTAACAAGGGTCTTGGGAACCCAAATAGACCATTCAATGTACTCATAAGGAGAACCAACAAATTTAGCAAAGACATGTCCATCACTAGCACGGCACAACACATATGACGGGTTAAAGTCGCCGGCTTTGTTTGAGGAAATGCTTTTGCCCTTTTGGACATCAACTCCCTTCACTTTTTCCTTCTTCTCCTTAGGAGCACCCTCTCCCTCTTTCACAAACGTTTGTTTGAGAGGAAGAGGACGTTTGGTCTTGTTGTTCTTCTTCTTCTTGCTCTTGGACTTGGGTGCAAACCCAATTCCTTCCTTGGCCACAACTTCCTTTTGATTGCTCAAAAGGTCGTTGAGGTTCTTCTCACCTTGAATGCAAGTCACAAGGCCTTTCTCAAGTTGATCCTTCAACTTGGCATTCTCCTCCACAAGATGCACATGCTCACAACACGGGTTAGTAGCACATGCATTATCAATTAATACCATATGAGGAAAGGTGGCCTTTTCCTTGATTAGCTTAACTTGGAGTTGAGCATGAGACTCTTTGATATTAGCATGAGTACCCTTCAAGACCTTGTGGGCCTTGTCAAGTAACTCAAACTCCTCTTTGAGTCTAGCATGATCAACCCCAAGTTTAGCCTTCTCGGAGGTTAGCACACGAGACACGACAAGAGCATGATCAAGATCTTTCTTTAACTTAGCATGGTCATCGTTGTGTGACTCCTCAAAAGTCAAACGATGCACACGCTCTTCCTCAAGAGCATTAGAGAGATCCGATATCTCATCGGCATAGTCACGACTATGACCTTCCATCTTAGAGATGGTTTCTTCGTGAGCCTCGATCATGTCATTGGCCTCACCAAGTTGTTCCAAGAGAGCAACAAAATGCTTCTTGGACTTGCCCTTGAGCTTACTCATAAAAGACTCAAACTCATTCACTTCTTCATTAGACCCATCATGTTCATCAATGCAATCCTCCACGGAGGGATTAGTAATGATGGTGGTTTTAATGTTGGGGGTTACCTTGTTTGAAGCTTTAGCCATGAGGCATTTGGCGGTGATGTTTTCGTTGGGTGAATCAAAGAGAGACACCCGGGGAGTAGTAGCAATGGCAACGGAAGCCATGGCCATTGCTTCTTCATTTTCATCATCATCGTCATCCTCTTGGTATTCTTCTTGAACCACCAACCCACGAGTGGGAGTCTTCTTGACGAAGTTGTTCTTGTTGGGGAAGGACTTGGCTTTGTCTTTTCGGATGAACTTGCCACCATTGTCTTCTCGCTTATCCTAAGGACAATCCGCAACAAAATGGCTCACATTGCCACAGTTGAAGCAAGTTCTAACTCATTGCTTGCCCTTGACGCCACTTGAGTTGTTCTTGTTGAAGTTGGGTCTTGAACTCTTCTTGCTCCAAAATTGTCTTGAAGCAAGGGCCATGTGCTCATGGTAATCAAATTTGGTGTCTTCGGGGTTGCTTTCCTCATCTTCCACTTCTTCCTCTTCTTCCACAATAACCTTGGCCTTCAAAGCAAGGTTGGGCTTCTTTGCCCTTTGAGAACGGAGCACCGCATTGTCGGCGGTCTTGTCCAAGATGCTCATTGCAACGAACTCATCCAACACTTCACTTGAGGTCATGGAGTGGAAGTCCGGTCGTTGACGAATGACGGAGGACATGGCCTTGTTGTAGGGCATCATGGCCTTGAGGAACTTTCGCTTGATCCAATTGTCATCCGTGTCCTTGCTTCCATGATCTCGGAGTGCGACCGCGAGTTTGGTCACTCTTCGAAAGAGCTCACGAGGTTCTTCATCTTCTTTCATTGCAAACTCATCGGCTTCATCTTGCACCACTTCATAGTTGGAGCGTTGAATGCTAGCACTTCCTCGATAGAGACCCTCGACACATTTCCATGCTTCTTTAGCCATGACATGCGGTCGAAGGTGAGGAAGATCTTCAGGAAGGATAGCATCTTGGATGATGAAGAGAGCACTCTCATTGAATTGATTGTCCACGGCTTCTCGAGGGGTGAAGTTGCTTGGGTCATGAGGATAAAAACCTTCTTCAATGATTCTCCAAAGGTTAGTGTTCACATGTTTTAAATGACGCTTAAAGCGATAGACCCAAGAATCAAAATCTTCATGTTTCTCATATTTAGGAGGAGGACCGTCATGATTCAAATGAGTGGAGGGGATTGGCCCTCCATAAACCGGGGGTTCCACATGGGCAAAGATGTCGGTACCATTTCTACCACTAATAGAAGGACTCTTTTCAATGTTAGCTTCCCCCTTGTCGGAGGAAGCATCCGTCACCTTGTTGGTGGGATCACCCACTTTCATCAGCGAGGTAGATTGTTTAAGTCCTTCTAGGAAATCTTTAAACATGTCCTTGACCTCGGCCGTCATGGAGGTTTTCAATGTTTCCAAAGCCACATTGAATTCCTCACGTGAGATCGAGTTACCCCCATCTCCCGTAGATGATATCGGATTCGCACCGGAGTGCTCTCCCACCTCATCTACGACATCAACCATACTCTTTGGATGGTAAAGTCCTTAAAAAGAGACGAGGCTCTGATACCAATTGAAAGGATCGATATGGTTGACTAGAGGGGGGTGAATAGGCAACTAACAATTTTAAGCTTTTCTTTACCAAATTAAACTTTGCAACAAAATAGGTTGTCTAGATGTGCAACTAAGTGAGCAACCTATATGATGCAATAACAACTAGCACATATGCAAGCAAAGGATGTAACACAAGAAGGCTTGCAAAAGTAAAGGCACGAAATAACCAAGAGTGGAGCCGGTGGAGACGAGGATGTGTTACCGGAGTTCCTTCCTTTTAAGGGGAAGTACGTCTCCGTTAGAGCGGTGTGGAGGCACAATGCTCCCCAAGAAGCCACTAGGGCCACCGTATTCTCCTCACGCCCTCACACAATGCGAGATGCCGTGATTCCACTATTGGTGCCCTTGAAGGCGGCGACCGAACCTTTACAAACAAGGTTGGGGCAATCTCCACAACAATCGGAGGCTCCCAACAACACCACGAAGCTTCACCACAATGGAGTATGGCTTCGAGGTGACCTCAACCGTCTAGGGTGCTCAAACACCCAAGAGTAACAAGATCCGCTAGGGATAAGTGGGGGGAATCAAATATCCTGTGGTGGAAGTGTAGATCGGGCCCTTGTCACCCAATCCCGAGCAAATCAACAAGTTTGATTGGCTAGGGAGAGAGATCGGGCGAAAATGGAGCTTGGAGCAACAATGGAGCTTAGAGGTGGAAGAGGTAGTCGACTAGAGGTAGAAGACACCCCTTATATAGTCGTGGGAAAAATCCAACCGTTATCCACATGTTCAGCCCGCGACACGCGGTACTACCGCTCCAGGGGCGCGGTACTACCGCGAGGCTGCACGGTACTACCGTGGCGGACCACGGTACTTCCACGACAGCAGCACAGGCCGGAACTTGCCTGACAAGGGGGCAGTACTACCGCTTGCGCGGTACTACCGCTCCCCCTTGCGGTACTACCGCAAGGCAGGAAAGTCACAGCCTGGGAAGGGCGCGGATGAAATAAATTACATTTGTGCCTACTTCCGCTGAAACTGAGGTGGTACAAAAATCCGACGTGGTACTACCGCTTGCGAGGCGCGGTACTACCGTTGCGGGCGTGGATGTAAAAAATTACATGTGTGCCTACTACCGTGACACTGCGGTACTAAGTAGGAGGGCCACGGTACTACGACTCCTAGGGAGTGGTACTACCGTGGGCCCCCGCGGTACTACCACGCTGGACGAGCGGTACTACCGTGGGGAGCGTGGATGTAAAGAATTACATCTGCCCCTACTACCGCACCGGAGCGGCACAAGGCCTGGGAGCCGCGGTACTACCGCTCCCGAAGAGCGGTACTACCGTGACACACAGCGGTACTACCGCTTGTACTTGCGGTACTACCGCAAGTACAGCAGTAGTCGACAGATTTCCGCACAACCAAGATAACGAGGAGAAGCTCCAAAGTGCAGGGAAAGGTAGGACAAGTGTACGTGTTGACTCCACCCAAACCTTTCCGACGCAGACCCCCTCTTAATAGTACGGCTCTCCTACGACTCAACTCCACCAAAGAGAAACGTAGAACAACGCCGACTTCAATAGTCTCCGAGGGGCACCGAATCGTCTCGTGCCTAGTGATGAAGTATCTGAGAAACTCAAGGCACACGATTAGTCCGCAAAAGCATTGTCATCAATCACCAAAACACCTAAGGGATAAATATGCCCTTACAACGACGCTGGCCATTGTCCTGCGCATTGGTGTTAGCTACAAAATCTGAATTACTATCCGCTTTACGCTTACCATTGTTCCCATGGCCCGCCTAGTTATGATGCTGCCCTTTTGCACTATCGTTCTTCTTTCCCTTCCCCGACTTCTCATCGTCAGACTCGGGATCCTTGGTACTATCAGAGTCGGCATACTTAACCAGAGCTGCCATAAGTGTTCCCATGTCATTACAGTGACGCTTGAGCCGTCCCAACTTCAGCTTCAAAGGCTTAAACCGGCAATTGCCCTCCAATGTTATAACTGCTGAATCGGCATTGATGTGGTCCGATGAATGCAAGATCTCCGAAACCGAGCGCACCCAATGGGTGGTCGATTCGCCTTCTTCCTGGACACAGGCGGCTAAATCCATAATTGACATGGGTTGCTTGCACGTGTCCTTGAAGTTCAGTATAAACTAGGCCTTTAACTCGGCCCATGACCCAATGGAGTTAGCTGGCAAACTTTTAAACCAAGTGCAAGTCGTTCCATCCAACATCATGGTGAAGTACTTTGCACATGCCGCTTCATCCACATCCAACATCTCCATTGCCATCTCATAACTTTCGACCCATGACTCGGGGGGTAAATCAGCGGTGTAATTGGGCACCTTACGTGGACCCTTGAAATCCTTGGGCAGGCGCACATTTGCGTAGAGCCGGGGTGAGACACGGCACCCCATAAGAGCTGAAAGCAAGACCTGGTTCCACAGAAGTTGTCGGACGAACCGGAATAAGCTGACGGTCCACATATTGTGCTGCTAACTTGGCTTCTCGGCGCGCTCTACCGTTATCCACCACATCCTGGGCATTTGCACCACCGCCCGCCGGGTTAGGCCTTCGAGGGGCATTACAGTTCTGCGCACTACTCGATACAGCCAGTTCATCGATGTGCCTGCTGTAACTCCGGCTCGGGCGAGGGGTTGAATGAATCCTGTCTTGACTATACGAATAGGCATGTTGCTGTACCATAGAAGTTTGAAGGAGATCTCTGGTCTGTCGCGTCTCAACTGCCGCTGGAGACTCACCCTCCTTTGGAATAGCTGCCAATCATGATGCCGCAGCGATCATGTTGTCCAACAGGGTGGAGAAGTGACTCGACGGTGTTGGCATGTACTGTGGCGGGTCATGGGTCCATCGAGGCGGGTCCGTCGCCCATGGCTGATCCGGCGCTCCTGTCCCAGGTGCTTCAATCCGGTTTACCGTTGCCGGATTACTGGTTCCTGCTCCTGGTGTGTTGAAGAGATTCATTGCTTCATAAACCGGTGGCAGAAGAGACCGATGCCTCCTCCGCAACACTTTGTTTGAAGCGTTCTGATCCTGGATGAGCCGGTAATTCTCTGCATGAATCCGCTGTGCCTGAGCATCTAAAGCGGCCCGCTCATCAGCCATCCTTGTCTCCTCAGCCGCCAAGTCCTCCTTGGCCTGAGCTATCTCATCTCGCAGCTTTGTGACCTCCGTGTTATGGTGATCTTGATTATCTGGGGTAACCTCTGTGGTCAGCAATGTCATCCAGGCGTCCAATAAACCGGACAGGACTTGAGTCGGTCGGCGCGCGGGGCCTCCTGCCCCGGCTACCGATCTGGAAATCATCACCGCTGCAGCCGATGAGTGTTGTGTGGGCTGCATACCGGCCATGAAGATCGCAACCCGGTTTGGCAGTTCAAGGGGGTCCGGAATACTGTCGCCATCGGAACAACCCCTCAAACCGGCCATCTTGCAGTTGGTACAGTGACTCAGTCTCACCGGTGGATGATTCGCCATCTGAATAAACGACCATCTCACCATCAGACACCGGTTCAGACTCCACACTATTGATGAATCCTACGAACGCACGCTTCATGGCAGGCTGAACCTGGGGGGGCTTGCATGCTGAGCCGTCTCGACGAGGTCGGTGCAGATGTCCGGCTCAGGGCCCGATTCACCGATTTTGCCAATGAAGACATGAATTCCTCCAAAGGGGACCCGGTACCCGTACTCGATTGAGCCGGCGTCGGGGCCCCAGCCTGCGTCGTCGATGTAGAGCTTGCCGCGATGACTCTTGGTCATCCGGCCCACTGCATATCCCTGGAGTCCTTCGAAATTGCCCTTTAAGAACTCGAAACCATCGTGCGATAGCCCCACGGTGGGCGCCAACTGTCGTGGCATTGTCACGTCAGATGTCCTAGTGTGAGGACTTAGTCGTGGAGCCATCGCAACGAGATTATCTTAAAGGGGTTAAATCGGACAAAGGACACGGGGAGTTTATACTGGTTCGGCCCCTTGCAGTGAAGGTAAAAGCCTACGATCCAGTTGTGGTGGAATTGATGGGGTCTCGATGATCAGGGAGCGAATCTGCTTTACCTGGCTTTCGAGTTGTTGTTTCTTGTCCTTGAACCGCCGCCGGGTCGTCCCTTTATATACACAGGTTGACGCCCGGCGGTTTACAGAATCCTGACACTGGCTCATACACATGTCCGGCTTAGTTTCTACCCTTTCCTATCTTACAATACAAGTTACATATCACATGGCGGTTTATATCTACGGGCCCTAATCCACCTTTGGGACCTGGGCCTTTAAATCTCTGTAGTAAAGCGCCATACTCCTTGTCTTCATGGGCTTCAATACAGATGACTCCTTATTAGCATAACCCGGCCCCTCCTGGGCGATTTATACTCAATAGTTATATCCCCAACAACAACCAAAGATTTGGTCGGGTTCTTCCTCCTTTTGCCGACATGTGGGACATCCAGCATCCAGGTCGTGTCATGCAAGAAAATAGAGTGGTAGTTCAAGCCACATGATGTGCATCTTGGGTTAAACTGTAAATAGAATCTTACTACTCTTGAGTAACTCCAAAAGCGGCCACCGAAGATCTTTATTGGATTTGTTTTTCATCATGAGCACGTTGAGGAGAAAGATGTGCAGGTTCAGTGGGTCCTCTTGCATTTTCACTGACATGTGAAACCGCATATGAGCAAACAGACGATGGGCTCCACGCGTCTGCTGGCTGGCTGAGAAGAGAGATAGAGGAGGGCTGAGCACGGACTCCAGGAAAATTGTTCTACGTAACCAACACCTTGATATTCATGTGTGGTGGTTTCTAGAATAAAAAAAGGAGGTACCCCTACTTATGTTACTCCCACTACGCCTAGCCTAAGGTTAGTAGGTGACCTTGCGCTTGGCTCTTCGCCTCTTACGAAAGTCGATGGTTCAACAGTAGTACTTCTAGCAATCTGACACCAAATGAACTGCTGCATGTCCATCGCTTGTAAGCAAAAGTTTCTCCTCGTGCTGCGAGCCACCGCGCACGCTTTGGCGAGGGAGAAGGCGTAATCAAGCTTCTCGTCGCTCTGCGAGTTGACGGGACACATCAAAGTTATTTAGTATGTATCTCTCCAAAAAAGGGTTGACCATGTCATGGCTACCATCCCGTGCTCCGTCGTTCAGTACATGCACTATTCACGTGCCATCGAGGAGAAAAAATATTGCGCAGTAGGTGCCACCGAAGTGCACGACTCACTTATGCACTACTTATCTGATTATCTCCATTTTCTTGCATGACACGTGCACCTTGATGCTAGATGACTCGCGTGTTGGCAAAAGGATTAACAAAGCTCACGTAAAAGAAAAGAGTTGAAGAACATAGGTTCTCGACGACCGAGAAGGAGCAAGGAACCTCGCGGTGGAGCGTCTGCAAGGAACCTTGCACGTTTTCCCCTGTTTTTTGCCGCCTGCCCACCTATAAACAAATAAAAGAACATGAACTCTTTGCTAACCACTAGAAACGATACATCAGGATGCTAAGTTGAAGATGTTTTATAGCTTATATTGATAACCACACAATAAGCCACGCATGTACACACGCCAATGCACTCACTCCATCCGATCCAACTCATGCACATACGCGCACAGCATGGAGCACACAACGCACGTACAGAACATGTGCATGCACACACACTCGGCCGCAAAATGCAGGTGAATAACACATGCATGCGCACACACTCGGCTACATGGAGGTGTGCGCCATCTACGGCGACGTCCGGTTCGTCGTGATACGGTGAAGCTCGCACACAACGGCGCCTACGCATCTCTTGCAGCACCTCTTTGCCATCGTGGCTCAACGACTAGTCGGAGACAAAGACGACTGCAGTCTCGGCCTTAGAGCTAGCACCGATGGAAAAACACGCACGATGCATGCACACGAGCACATATGGAGTGCCCATGACGTGGTGCGTCCCCAGTCGCCTCTACTCCTTCTACGCACGTTGTCTATCAAGGCGGCTGCATGCCTAATGATGATGTGGGTGAGATCTTCTAGGACTCAGATGATGATGAGGAAAATTATGAGACACAAGGTGACATACACCGTCAAGTTCCACGGTCAAGGGGGTGCTAAGTGCTAAGTGCTTAGATGTGCACAGATGAGGTGCTAAGTGCATTAAATGGCTTAGTAACTCAAGTCTTCAATGCATAGGTGCTTAGTTTATTGCTGCTAAGCTTGCTTCATTTAATTAGCTATAGACTCAAAACTGTCTTTCCACCGTTTCTTCCTGCGGTCACCAAACTAGTCTCTCTCTTCTTAATTAACTTGCCACATCATATTTTATGCCTACATGGCAGGCTTAGCAGCTATACATGGTGGAGCACTAGGAGAAGCCAAGGCTGGTCATAGTGGAGAGTAACTTATACTATAACATATTACTATGTTACTGTAAACATCTCTATAAACCGGAAAGGAGGGAGTAGTAACATAGACTAGTGTCATATGCAAAGTATGGGAGCACATGATATTTCCCCGTCCGGACTGATCCAAAGTTGGCTTCTCACCTTCTTGGCCCAACAAAAACCCCTCCCCCCTCCCGCGCGTGCTTCCCTCCCGGCACCAGCTGAGTCCGCCGCTCCACATTGATGGCAAGTCAGGGCGACGCGACCTCTCATTGCTTCCACTGTTGAAGCGGCACGCCGACCGAGGGCACCGCCCACTGCACGCCCGACATTTCAGACTACACAGTGGAGAGTAACTTTAGAGCAAGTACTACAATTAGATGACATAAGCAGGCTATAAGGATTTAAATATAGTATTTGTGCTTAGTTGAAGGAGAGAGAAGAGGAGAGAGAAGAGAAGCGGATTGTAAACTTGTAGCCGGTTGTAGCAGGAGCCCCAACATACTTTGTGAGACAAAAGGTGGAGCCATTATTAATGATATAGTATTTATACTAAAGGGACTAACGGATGCCTTAATTACTCCGTTTTTTTAGACAAGCCTTGGTGGGGCTATTATTGACTTGGACGTGGGGTTTGGGGGCCAAAGGCCTACTATTATACTTGGTCTTACTCGCACGACCGACCTGACATGCTCTACCCTAGCCGCCGCTGTATCATATGGTTTCGCACCGTTCCAGATGACTGATGAGCACTCTGTTGTTCAGCGGACTCATGAGATACAGTCACTCTCTAAGGAACTTTAGCACTTTAAGTGTGTGTTGCCGGACAATTTGTTGCTGGGACCATCATTGCCAAGCTTCCACCTTCGTGGAACGATTTGGCTACTTCTTTGAAAAAACAGAGACATGAGTTTATCTCATTAGCACTCTTGATTTTGAGGAGAAGGCGAGAGCAAAATACACACGTGCTCGGGTCGTTGAGGGAGCTTCTAGTGCCCACATGGTACACGAGAAGAACTTCCAGCCCAACCAGCCCCAAAACAACAAGAACAAATCTCAGGGGAAATGCAAGTTTGATGCAAATAACAAGCCGTCACATTCTACCAACTTCAAGAAGAATTCTCATAACGGGAAGGGATATAAACCTCAATTTTGGTAGCACTGCACAAAATTTATATGGCTGCGTCTACCTGCTGTCAGCTAACCTCATGGTGATCAAGGTATTCCTACATTCGTAACTAGGTACAATGACCACCGGAAGATGAAATTAGCTTATTCGTACATTGACTTCCTGAATGCAGTGCGGAATGATCCTGGCATGTGTGGAGGAGCAAACAAGCAGTGCAGCCGAAGGTGGAAATCAACCAAGGACTTATGAAATTATATATAATCTTCCTCAAGCAGTTCAGTATCCCCTTCGTCCAGATGATCATGTTTTGTCATGCCGAGCTATTGATATGTGCTACTGTTTTGCAGCACCGTTTAAGTATAGCTACTATTTTCCTATCTTTTCCGATCCAGGACAGTGAAGATGATTTCAGGGGAACTGCACAATATGGACTCATGTTGAATCATCTCTATTGCCTCATGTGTTTGCTGCAAATGTGTCAGCATCAATTGCAAGATGAGGCAGCTAGCAAGCTATGGAGTTGCCAACATGCTCAAAGTGCTTGCAACATTGAGAAGAAACAAGCATGCCCAGGAAATTAATGCATGCGCAGGGAGGCCCTTTGCTCAGAGAAGCATCGACCGATTTTCTTTATTTCCACACCTTCTCATAGCTTTGTATTGGTTATAGTATGGTGAATCACTGAGATGCATAAACATGCTGAACTTTTGTTCTTCTGAATGTTAGTATACATACCGTATCTTCTGAAGCTTAGTTTAATGTGAGTGTCTGCATCCAGTACCGCATCCTCTAATTTGGTGGATGCCAAGTTGAAAAATGTTACCGATGAGTAGCCATAAGCTAGAGGTGTCTCTTTTTTTCTTTCAACTGGGCAATAAGCTAGAGAGTGTCTCGGGCTGCCTCTAGCACAAGGCCCTCCGGTACAAAAACGGGCAGCTGACTGGGCCGATACAAAAGCCTATCCATCTTAAAGCCCATTTGTTTTTGTTTTTTGCGAGGAGAAGCCCATATTTCTTGAAGAGGGAGCAATCCCAGAAAAACCCTCCTTCCTCCTCGCTTCCACTTACTCCCTCCATCCGGGTTTAGGCCCTTGAGCCAATTGCTAAGACCAAGAAGACGCACACAGATTCGCTCAAAAAAAGGTGCACACAGATTTGCTCGAAAAAATAAAAAAAAAGAAGGTGCACAGAGAGAAAATAAATCTCCTTAATTTACTCCATAACCACCCTATTAAATAGGCCTAGTAACAAACCAGACGCGTGCAGTGGTCGGCGGGCACATGCATCCTGCATGCATGGACAGTCAGCCAAGTCCATGCGCCAGCTCCAATGCAGCAACGCAAAAGAAGAGAGCAATTCTTGGGAAAAAGCGAGTAGTTAGTGCAGTGGGCCTTATAAACACGAACAGCTCACTCTCCCGCTTCCGTCTCCCCCCAATTCCCCCACTCCCCAATCTTCCTCACTCGTCCAGAAAACCCCCGCTCACCTTCTTCCTCACTCGTACAGAAAATGCCTGCTCCTCTTCTTCCACTCCTACAGAATCCCCAGCCCTCCTTCTTCCCCACTTGCACTGCCACTAGGCTCGTCTCTGGCTTCTATACTCAAACTTGTGAGCTCGGTGCGAAGCCCGCAAGGAAAATGGAGTCGGCTGGCCCCAGCGCCAGGAAGATGAGGCTCCTGCCAGCGGCGACAACGGTTGTAGATCCCGCACCCGGTAGCGCGGGGAGAAGCAGCGAGCCCCCTTCCCCCCCCCCCCCCCACCCGGATCTGAGGAACCGGTAGAATCTCCGGCGGACCACATCAGCAATCTCCTGGACGTCATCCTTGAGGAGATCATCTTGCTTCTCCCCACCAAGGATTGCTGCCACACACAAGTCCTCTCAACTCGGTGGCGCCCTCTATGGCGCACCGCGCCCCTCAACCTCGACTGTCGTCAGATATTTGTCCTTCCTGAATTAGATCTCCTCAGAGCCATCATCTCTTCTCACTAGCAGGGCCCTGTTCAATGCATCTGCATCCGGACATGCTACCTGCTGTCCATACCCGCATGGTGGACGCTTGGCTGACATCCCTTGAATTCGAAAAACTCCAGCAGTTTGAGTTGTACCATTACCACAAAAGTTTCATACCACTAACACACCAAGAATTCGTGCCCACACCACCGTTGTCCATCTCGCGGTTTTCCTCCTCTTTCCACACCGCCACGTTCGCCCGGTGCCATCTACCAGACTATCTGGTACAAATGCTTCAACTCCCACTGCTAAAAAAACTTTCGCTTGTGGTGGTTTATCTGTCAGAGGCCTCATTGCATAACATCATCCACTCCAGTTACCCTGCCCTGGAGCACTTGCTGATTGTTTTGGGAATAGAAATCCGTATTAGTTGTCTCCAAATAAAGTTGCCTCACCTTAAAAGCATTGGAATTTGTTTTGAAGGAGCAGCTCATCATCAAAGATGCCCCTTCACTTCAAAGGTTGCTCCTTGATAGTTGTTATACACACTCACAAATATCTGTCATCTCTGCGCCCAAACTGGAGACCTTGGGTGTAATTCGTGACCCGTTTAATGATCACAAGGAGTTGGGGTTTGGCTCCTCACTTTTTCAGGTACCGTATATTATCATGTACACATTTTTAATCATAAGCTACATTTTTCATTTGTGCGCATAAGTTTTATATCATCTTGGAGTACACTTTGGGTACTAATATTATGTTATATGCTCAATGAAGAGTTCGTCCATTGATAGCCTATCAATGCTGTTGGATTCTGTCAAGATCATATATATCAAAATGTTTAGTTTTGATCTGGACATAATTATTGGCTTGCTGCGATGCTTTCGATCTCTGGAGAATTTATATAGAGAGGTGATGATTTCATGCACATTGAAAGCCCATATATATTGTACTAGAATTAACTGTTCAGCTGTCGTTCTTTCGACATACTCTTTTTTTGGACCTTAACTGTTTTCAATCTTCATGTCTACTTAGGCAGAACCACATGGAGCAAAACATATAACCAATCGATGGCTTAATAAGCACCAGGATTTTCTCATTTCTCATGACATTCGTTTGAGGACAATAACGATGGAACGATATGCATCCAACCAGGCAAACAGAAGCTTTGTCACATTCTTCCTGTTGAAAGTGAGGTTACTATTGTCCATGAGGCTTAATTTTTACCGCAAGAGATTTTTCACGGAAGGACATGTTGAACAGCAAAATAAGAAGTTTCAGGTGGACAAATGGGCTTCTAAATGTGCTCGTCTTCTATTTACAACAAGTTATACTCATCCTGAAATAATTTTTTTTGCACAGGATGTTGATTTTATGGATTAGACCGATCCATTTGTTTGTGACTGTAAAAAAGAGTGGTTGGGTTAGATGTTACTGCCATGTTCAATCTGGGTTTTGTCTAAAAATTTGATGAACAATTAATCCTTGGGCTTTTTGTACCATTTGTATGATTGAGTTGCCTGTTGTTGCCCTCATACTCCCCTCCACCTGCCACTACACTGCTGCATATTCCACAGTTGCTATTCGTTCCCATCTGAGGCCTCGCCGTCGTTCTCTGCCTTGGTTCGCTTGCTGTGCCTGCCGCCGTCTGGCGTTGTCAACATGGTCAACAACCAAGAGGAATCAGGAGATGACTATACGTGGAGAGGCTGACAGTAGGGAACCACCAGGGTCATTGCATTTCGCAAGCAGGTGCCTCGTTATTACAAGCCAAAAAAATACTTCCTCCTAATTGTTTGACAACTAGGTCCCACGCCATTGTCAATGTAGTCAATAAACGAGAAAATTACACAACGAGCGGATAACACCAGGGACCAGCAGCTCGCCTAGTTGTTTTTTAGTTTCAGAGACGGAGCTCAAATGCGCGTTGTGCGGGGGCTGTGGCCCGTCTAGCACAAGCTTACGCTTTTATTAAGCACATGACGAGCCCAGTTGATATATTTTTTCTTTATGAAAATGGCTAGCCCAGTTCTTTTTTTTGGAGAATACCAAAACCGAGGCCTACTTGCTTTTCTCAGCCCTACTGGGCTGCAAATCTTTCAAGACGAGGAGGGATGTAAGTAGTAAGAAATGGGCTTCCCCAGAAAATGGGCTATAAGTTGTAAGAAATGAGCTGTAAATTTTCAAACCAAAACCAACCGGCAATTGCATTAAAATATCATTTTTTTCCAGGATTTCTCTACTCTCTACTCTTATGAAAACAAAAGCCAACTAGCAATTACATTAAAATATTATCTTTTCTCCCACAAGATAAACTACTCATACAAATGCATCTTCATGTTCCATGCAACGAACGGGCATCTTGCTAGTTAAGATTCTAAATTTCATTCATTTTTTGTGGAGAATTGTTTTCTGAATTTTATTTTGATATAACTTTTTGAAAATTATTTTTAACATAACTCGAAATTTTGTGATTAAAAGAGTTCAGACCCCACCGAAATATGCAAAATTTCGTTGAATTTTTTAGCAGTGCCCAGAATATATGGTCTGTAATGCTAATAAAAAGAATATGGGCTTCAAATATCCTTAAGAATTAGCATATGGATTGTAAATTATTGAAAATAATGGCTAATGGGTTGTATGTTGTTTTCCACAGATTTGGAGCCTGACTTCTGGGCCTACTAGGTTGACGATGACGTTGTCCTAAATTTTTTTTGACGCGTATGCAAGGCTTTGTCAACTTAGTCAACACATAGCAGTGACTGTTGGATGTCCATCCAACGGCCGCCGTGCTTCTTCAATCTCTGATCTTCCTGCTCCAGCCGCCCAAACCAGCGCCGGCGAGACTGCCTGCTCCCTCCTCCCGTGGCTGGCTGTGCTGCCACCAGGCCATCCCTCTAACCACCCATACATCCTGTTATATTCCGGCGATGTCAGCCTCACCCCGTAGTCGACCAGTCAGCGCTTGTACTCCCCTCAGCGTGGGCATCCGCCGCGGTGGCTTCGCCGGCTCCGAGTGGTTCCCTTCCTAGGCCTCGCCCTCGTCCACCGCATTTGTGCTCTCAGCGCAGCGAGGTCAACATGGTCAACAAACAACAGCCATCAGAAGAGGCTGACAGTAGGGGCCCACATAGGGAAATGCCTCCTTATTACGCGCAAAATAATGATTCCTCCACCTGATAGATGGGACCCACCAGAAGGGCCTCTGTATTTCATGAAAAAAATGTTCCCCCCGCTGTCAGCTCGGACCCACCGGAAGTGCCTCCTTATTACGCACAAAAAAATGAATACCCCCCTGCTAGCTGGGACCCACCTTGGTGGGAGGCTGACTTGTGGGCCTACTAAGTTGACGGGGACGGAGGGCTTTGTCAAATTAGTCAATATGAATGATTCTAGCTCTAGTGACCGTATGATGTCCATCCAACGGCCATAGTGCTTCTTCAACCTCTGGTCTTCATGCTCCAGCCGCCCAAACCAGCGTCGGTGGTGTCGCATGCTCCCGCCTCCCGTGGCCGGCTGTGCTGCCACGGAGGCCTCATCGCCCCCTACTATTCCCATCGCTGGCCAGGCCCTACGGTGATGGCAGCCTCACACCGCAGCCGAACTAGTGAACCCTCGTACTCCTCTCCGCGCGGGCATCCACTGCCGCGTCTTCCCCGCCTCTGCGTCATCCCCTTCCTAGGCCTCGACATCATCCACCGCCCTGGTGCTCTCGGTGCGGCGTGGTCAACGTGGTCAAGGAACGACTTCCATCGAAAGAGTACTGTACGTGGAGAGGCTGGCAGCTGGGTCCACGGCGGCCGCAAGGAAGTGCCTCCTTATTACGCGCAAAGTAATTATTCCTCCACCTGACAGCAGGGACCCACCGGATGGGCCACTGTATTTCGCAAAAAAACATTCCCCCCTAACTGCTGGGACCCACCAGCTACATCTTCACATGCATGGAAGTGCGTCCGGGCAAAAAAATGATTCGCCCCCCTGACTGTTGGGACCCACCAGCTACATCTTCGCACGCAAGGAAGTGCCTGACAGTCGGGACCCACCTGGTCGAAGCGTACGTAGCATTGTCATTCTGGTCACTAACGTGTACGTACATACTGGTCGATGTAGAGGCACGCACGTGTCGTAGTAGAGGCGCGCATGTAGCATGTACACGTATGTACATCAGCCAGTGTGCAAGAAAGAAAATATGGCCACGTACGGACATACGGGCGGGGTCTCGAACGCCTACTCGCGCATACATACGGCCAGGCCTTGTGTACATGGCTGGGTTGGAACGGAGAAACAACGTCATCGTCGTGTTCATGGGGAGCCAACTGGCTGGGTCGGAACGGAATGCATCATCGTGTTCATCAGGAGGGCTTGGACGGAACAGCCGATGGAAACGAGGTCTAGCGTACCGCACAACGGAGGAAACGGCCTTGTGTTCGACCGGCCACATTCGAAACGGGGTCCTATTCATCAGGAGGGGTCTAGCATACCGCAAAACGGTGGAAACGGACTTGTGTTGGACCTCCTACGGTTGAAACGGGGTCTTGTTGATCGGGAGGGGTGTGGCATACCGCAAAACGGAGGAAACGGACTTGTGTTGGAGCACTACGGTCGAAACGGGGGTCCTGTTCATCGGGAGGGGTGTGGCGTACCACAAAACCGGACTCCACGGGATACTGTTCATCTCCACCGTCGACCTCCTCCAGCCTCCACGGGCTACTGTTCATCTACCGTCGACCTCCGCCAGCCTCCACCTGCAACTGTTCATCCACAGGCTCCTGTTCATCCAGTCTCCACTGCACGCTACTCCACCAGCTACTTTTCAACCAGCCCTCTCCATGGGCTCCTGTTCTACCACCCCTCCCAGGGCTACTGTTCATCCAGCCCTCCACCGTCTACTGTTCAACCAGCCCTCCACGGGGTCGTCCTTTTCATCCAGCCCTCCATGGGGTCCTGTTCATCCAGCCCCAACCGGCTTGATCGATCGGGGTCCTGTTCATCCAGAGGCAACACCACGGGGTCCTGTTCATCCACCCCCACCGGGAACTGTTCATCCAAACCCCCCAGCAATGCTCACTGTTCATCCAAACCCCCTAGCAATGCTCACTATTCATCCAGAAGCAGCATCGATCGACTTCAGTTAGTAGCAGTAGCAAAGGAATCGCTCGATCGCTCGGGTTTAGTAACGCGTAGCCTGCAGTGCAATCGCTCGGGTTCAGTTAGGCGACGCCTCACTCGGGTTCAGTTAGAACCCAACGCCTCGCACCCACGCGCGTACGGTACGAGAGAAACGTGCATCCCTCGGCCCCCGACCACCCATCGTAACCGGGAACTCCCTGAAATTTTCCTCGCCCTCGCTTCTACCACGGTTTTTTCCGTCATGGACGGCCCAAAGAATGTCATGCAACTGCGTCTCTGGCCCACCCAAGACGAAAAGCCCATTTTTTTCATAGAAGTAGGAGCCCCCACATCTATGATGATACCGGTTTTTGTCACAATTATCATCATAGAAGTGTCATAAGTATGACAGAAAAAAAATTCGTTCGGACCAAAATGTCACGGATGTGTCTTTTGTTTGCAGTGCCACTCATCCTTTGAACTACGGAACATGTGTAGGAAGCGACCAAGGCATGCTTCCACCATCGTGGATCTACGGGTGTAGATCACGATGAACTCATCGCCGGTGATGGTTCTAACCTTGTACTCACCGCTGATCATGGAGATTTGAGAGGCCATGGATTTTGGAGGCGGGGTAGGATAAGTGGAACTGGTGTAATGTGAAAGGACGGGACGACTGGGAGCGAACTGCTGTAAGGTACAGGGATGAGTAGGGCGTGCGAATGGCGTGGGGTGGTGGCCTACCCGGTGGATAAACGGTTGCATGCCCCCAGAGAGTTCTCGAGTACTATGCGGGACCCACTAGATGCCATGCCTACTAGACCCACATCATAGGCCTCATGGTATAGCTTCTGCGTGTTTGCACGCCATGCCGGCACGTGCATGTAACTTTCACTTAATTTCATCAACCGTCGCGCCTCCCACGACCTTCGCCTCCCCCCCGTGGTCGCACCCTTTGAGACTTCAGACAGCTATAAATGAGAAATTTTCTTTTGCCTAGTCCGCATGCATGATACTCCCTCTGGTCCTTTTTACTCCGCGTAAGATTTTTGTCAAGTCAAAGTTTGCAAAAGTTTGACCAAATTTATATTAAAAATATCAATATCTACAATACCAAATATATAGTTTATGAAACTACATTTCATAATGAATATAAAAATATTGATTTGACATTGTGAATGTTGATACATTTTTCTATAAGTTTGGTCAAAGTAGAGATACTTTGACTTCAGACAAAACTTATATGCACTATGCAGACTAGCTCCTCCGTCCAGGTGTGTTATGATATTGCCATGTCATATATAGTCCCACCACTCCTTCTCCCTCTGGCAGTCCCACCACTCCACTCCTCCTCATGTGAAAACAATCTGCATGCATGACTCTCGTCCCCCTGCGCTTGTCCAATCAATTGTGACCAGCAATATTTCCACCCTCCCATCCGCCGTAATTTACTCCAACAAAAATATGGCCACCTAGCTGTTACGTTAACCATGCAACATATCTTACGTAGGTGTGGCATTGCTCGCTATAATTACTGCGCCTCCCACGACATTTAGAAGAATGCTCATGTTCATCGCCTTCATCTCCTCCCCCTCCCTCTCAGTTAAGGACCCGTCGACCACCATGGCATCGCCCCTCCCAAGCCCTAGGTGCCCCTCGCTACCACCAGTGGAGGATGGCGCGTCGAGGTGGATGCGTCGGCGTTCCCAGTCACACCACCACATGCATCGGAGGACGCGTCGGCTCCCCGCTGCGAGGAGAACGTCGCACTGCCCGCCAAGCCCCCTAGCTTGGAGGAGCTTTGGAAAGAAATGGAGGTAGCCATGTGGAAGGCTTTGCCTCCAGCAGAGCGCGCCAAAAGAGAGGCGGAGAAGAAGGCTAATGAAGAGAAGCACGCCACGAGGCTGCTGCCTGGCAAGCCTATGTCGCATCCGAGAGAGTCAGGCAATTGGCTCTTTGGCTGAAGGCTTGTGTGGGGGCCGTGTGGGTGGCGGAGGACGCCTGTGCCAAAGCCTTCAGTGTGGTCGGGCCCAAGCGCCTCATCTACTCTTGGCAGTACATGGACCGGGTGCATGCTTCCAGCAAGGAGTACCTGTTGGCACCGGATCAATGGACCGGCGAGATTGCAATCGCCCACCGGCAAGTCGTCAATCAGCACCTCGCAAGTTGTGAGGCCGAGTAAGAGGTGTTGTGTCACCGCGCTAGGAAACGGCCGTGCACCAGGGCACTCGTGGCGCGCTGCAAGCGCTCCTGCGAATGTCGTGGCTTTTATTAGGAATAATTTAGTGCCGTAGGCGATCTCATTAGTTTTGGGACGGAAATGATAAATCCCAAACGTTCAAGAATTATTAGCGTCCTTAATTAAGTATGTAAAAGGAAAAAGTTGGAAATCTTTTGTATCCGTAGACATTTGTAAGTACATGCATATAGCACAAATTTAATTATATATCATAGTACACGTCTCTCTCTATATATGCTTGTAGATACTACTACTTGTATGTATACACACATGCAAATGCACGTTTTAACATTACGATGCAGTTTTCGTAAAAGTAGAAAAATAGAACTAGTCAAGCTTGTGAAACCATTCAATGCAAAAGAAATGCAAAAATGCTCATTTGATTGTTTACTTTAGATTCCTTCTCTCTGTGGTTTTTTCTCTATCGTACTTTGTATGGAGTATCTCACTAGTCAGGAAGGCATGCAAATTCCCAAACCGCTTCGTACACCCTGTACCAAATTTTGTACCTAAGAAATTGTGCTATGCAATTGCAATTCCAACTTGAGTACTACTACTAGTACTAGTAGTAGTAGGTAGGGATCGAGTGTGCGAGATGAACCGGACAAAGTAAATGCAGAGAGATGAAATGCAAAAAAGACAGGAGGGATGTGATGGTTGCTTGTCCGTCCATTTTGTGGTGGGGTTTTATGATATGACGACTTTAATGCTGCACCACGAGCGGGGTGAGACTCCCATGCAGTGTCGCCCTCTACACTAGTACTACCTCCGTCGTGGTTTATTAGTCCCCCATGTAATTTTATTGGAGATTTAACTGACAAAATGTTAGTACGTGTCAACAAAAACTATATTGTTGGATTCATATTTGAACATAGTTTTCAATGATATAATTTTTGGTGACATGCATGAGCATTTTTTAGTTAAATTTATGGTCATACTATATATAGTAAGGTGCCCGTGCGTTGCATAGAATAGTGAAATGCATTGATCAGGGAGTTGTTTATTTTGACAAAGTATGTGGGGTCATCTCATGTGTAACAAATATCGATAGGTTTCTTCGGATATTATTTCTTCTCTAGAGCTCACAAGCATCTGGGTGGATAGTAAATATAGGCTAAATAGATAAATAAAAGTATCTTTTGCAAACAAAAGAGTTCAATTGTTCAACCTGCATGCAAAACTTTTGAAGAAATAACACTTACCATGCTTTGCAAGAAATGATCTTTAAGAATTATTTTTTGAGTAACAATTTTGTTTATTTTTTTCTACACCACCATGATTGTAAATCGGGAGGACTTGGAAGGGGACAAAGGAGATGTAAGAAATGGTCATCATAACTCTTTCACCATTATTATAGTAAAAATTCACAATTAATCTCATAAATGGCAAGCGAGAACTCTAATGGAGCAAAAGCATACATGGAAGATTCTAGACTAAACCATAAACGGATACACTTTTATTCAAGCACGATACTCTAATAGAGCAAGATCATGCATGGAAGGTTCTATACTATATAAATAAGAAGTGCCCACATGCTTAGACAGCAGCTTACATTGAGCGAAGACTAATGATGAATAGTTCACTTGGTAATGCATATGCCCAGGTGAACCTCTTTGGAGTCCCCGTGCATCATCTTGGGGTGAATATGATATCAGGCCCCTTCCATGTCCACATTGCTGGGAACAGAGCAGCTCGCCATAGTCCCATTCAGGGTGAGGGAGGCGCCGAGGTCGCCCTCATACGCGGGAGGGGTAGCAACAGTGAGCACACACCTGTACAACGGCCTCGTGTCAGCGTCAGCGGCATTGCCCCTAACGCACACGAAAGAGACGGGGTGGTGGCCTGCATGGGCCTTGCCGGTGCCCACGGCCAAGAGGAAGACATTGTCGTCCTGCTCCGCGACTAGCATGCGGTGGTGATCCTCTAGCGACTCCGGCACGGCGAACGGGTAGCATGTCTTGTACTTGATGTTCACCGCGGGCCAGTAGTGATTGCCGGACGTTGCCATGAGGTGATGCACGAGGTTCGCCAGCGAGCCCTCAAACGGCGGCGTGCACTCATAGCAGTAGTAGGGCGCGTGCGCGCATCTGGAACTATGCTCCATCGGCGAGTGCTGCTCGACGTACCTCTTGCAACCGAAACCCTTGTAGACGCAGGGCACCTTGCACGCATCGACCAAGCCGTCCATGAAACGGGAGTGGATGTAGGGACGTTGTGCCTGCTGCATGGAGCGTAGGAGTAGAACATGAAGCAGTAGATGGTGTACTTACTAGTACTCCCTCTGTTTCTTTTACTCCCCCCGTTCCTAAATATTTGTCTTTCTAGAGATTTCAACAAGTGACTACATATGGAGCAAAATGAGTGAATCTACACTCTAAAATATGTCTATATACATACGTATGTGGTAGTCCATTTGAATCCTCTAAAAAGACAAATATTTAGGAACGAGGGAGTACTAGTTTGCATATAATTCCAAACACCACGTAGACACGTTCTCTGACCATTTTACAACTATGTTAGTATCATTGTTAGTGGTCAGTCGGTGCAAGTTCTAGCCCCGGGTGTTTTAACCTTTTTTTAGTAATGATATCTGGCGATTGTTTGCCACGAGCCCAATCCTGGTGAATCCCATATAACCGTACGATTTCCATCCGATGGTGGCCTGTTTTTAAGCCATAGTATTTGACAAAACCGCCACCCTTACACACGTACTGTAATTGCAACGCGGGCGTTTGCAACTGCCATGTCTCCCAGCAAACATTTGCTGGGGATTGGAGTTAGCACTGATGTCGGTTCATAGTCGTTCCATGCTCGGGCATTCAATTTTGTAACTATTTAACAATATGCTACTACTCCAGTGCTAGTAGTAGAGCAGAGTCCTACTCCACTATACTACTACTCGGGCATAGTAGTAGGTACTGTAGTTTATTGTACTAGTACTGTGATCACTCAAGTTGTTTGGCATCGGTATGACCCTACGCTGCTGGGATGTGTCTCGTAAGTCAAGTGGCGTGCTGCTGCCACATTGTCATCATCACCTGTCCACTTCCCGCGGCACATATTCGCTTCTCCATCCTCATCCGCACATAATCGTCCAATCTTCCATCCCTGCTAGGCTCCTCCCCCCTCTTCCGAAACCCAAACACTGACAATGGCAGAACCGAGCAGCGTTCGCCAAAAGAGCGGCTGGAATTCGCTCCCCACAGAGGTAATCAAGCTCATTGTTTCACGTGTGGACAATCTCAGTACCATGCCGCTTGCCGCGTGCTCGTCGAGGCTGTACCTTTACTCAAAGCCCTCAAGCCGGAGCTTTTTAAGCCAGCTCCCTGCTTGCTGATGCCACCTGATCTTCAGAAACAGCGTGTCATGCATCATAATGATCGTAGGGTCGTGAGCATCAGCCCCCTCGACCACGATCCGATCCCCGTCACCCTCAACTACACTAACGGTATGTACTGGGTCGGCATGAACACGTCTAGGATTGTGCTCGTCAACGGTCGCGGTAGCTGGATGCTTGTGGAGGTCTACACCCGGCGATTAATCCCCGTTCCATTGATTAACACTGCACTGCTTTGGCACCGCGGCCCAGAATACTCGGAATCTTATAGTAGCCAACATGATACCAAATTTGATTTGCTCAAGGTTGTAATCTGCCAAGTGCCCACAAGATCTGTGAATTATAAAGACTTCAGGCTAATTGCGTTCTTCAATCGTGGTCTCGCTTATCTGACAATCTACTGGGGTAAGTGGATAAATCTACACGTCCATTGCAGGATCATACATCCTCCATGGCTCTCTGATGCCATTGAACACAAGGGCTTCATTTACGTTGTGGACTCCTTCTATGGCTGGACGTATTGCTGGCCTACTCTAGTCATTGCTACAAAGAGTTGTTACAGAAGTATGTTACTTTCCTATGATATCATGATGGCTTGCTTATATTACTATCAACATTTACTGAAAAAATATTCATGCTCATAACATGTTGTTCTTAAGATTGACTATAGTATGAGCCCTTTTATACTTCCTAATCCCAGAACCTTTCAAAGAAAGCGGCATGGTAGTTGCAGGTGATTCCTGGCTCGATCAGACAACGTCAAATGATTGGTGATCATTCACACGTACCAGATGCGTTGTTTTGCAGAATCCAATCACAGTCACTGCAAGGTCTTTGAGCAGGATCCCAGCTGGGCCTTCAGGAATTTTTGACTAGAGGCCGGTAAGTAGCCTTGGTACACGCTCTCTATTTCTCGGACTGAATTATTCGATTAACCAGGAGATAATAGATGGCAAAGATCATGATGGCGGCGCGTTTTCGTTCATCAGGCAAAATTGTGTATACACGGCGTACCATGCATCTCTCCATGCACCATACCCTGATATGTGCCGCCATGCTTTGCAGCTCAAAGTAGGAGAGAGGATTGCAAGTATCAAACTTCAACCCGCTGACTGGAGTTTCCCCCGCCAGGCACCCATCTGGGTTCAAGTCATCAGCCAATCTCCATAGCTTAATAAATAGTAACGTCTAACTGAGCCAGTTAGTTAGATGCGTACACTTGGTGTAGTAGGATCTTTATTTAGTTTGATGCATACACTTGTTCTTTTTTGGTAGCCCTTTTGTAATGTTGGCTGATGTTCAGTTTGGAAGAGAGAGTTGCGTCTTTACTCTTCTGGCCTGCTTACTGCTTCTATTGCACCCCCAGCCCAGGTTGTTGTTGCTGCTATTTTCAATGTACAATCGGTAATATAGTTCATCTGTTGGTTGAATAAATGTGTTGTTAGAACAACAAACACAACATTTTGGAAGTCATTGCACGGTTCGATCCTTTAGTGGCCCATACGTAGCGCATACTAGTTTTGATACGGAGCACATTTTCCACTTGTCGATCACATGCAGCCCAGTGATGAAGGCCCAATAGAGGAGCCCATAATTAACTGGAAGGGATGCTCTCACATGAATCCATCTCATGTAGATGCTCATGGTCCCCTAAACATAAATAAATAAATAAAGCTAAATCCTCACGCACCAGTTCTTTAAATTTACGATTTGAAAAGTCAAATTTTAACAGGAGGATATTATTTCCTATGAGAGTGTCGTTACATTCAGTCGATATTATTCTTAGGCAAAGATAGCAACCAGTCTTTTTTCTCCCACCATTTTCTTCCTGCAACCAGCGGACCCATGCAAATCATAGTCAATGTCGTAAATAGTTATGTTCCATTATTATTTTCCGATAAGAATGCCCGACCCAGCCCAACACATTGGCCACACCACTTTATCCCAGGTCTTTTGAATGTGCTCGGCTTCACACCTCAAGACGGAAATTTTCTCAAAAAAACCTCAAGAAGAAAAAGGTGCTCCCAGCATTTTACAATAAGTTGTTGCCATGTTAAATTAATTCTTATAATCCAGCATAGTGAGTTTTCGGGTCTGACCAGTCCAGCCGCCAAAACCAAACCTGTGCCGGCGGGAGCACCTATTCCCGCCTTCTACGGCTGGTTGCGCTGTCGTGCACGCATCGCTGCCCTGTGGTACCCTGAAATGCTGGCCAGGCCATCCCTTTACTCCCCCGACATCCTATTCTTCTCCGGCGACGGCTCACACCCCGCACCAGAACCAGTGAACCCTCGTACTCCCCTCCACCTACGGCCATACTGCCGCATCTTCCCCGTCTCCTGTTCATTCCAATTCGAGGCCTCGCCATCGTCCTCCGCCTTGGTGTGCTCGCAGCAGCGTCGCCGTCCGGCCTTGTCAACATAGTGAATCGGGAGAGGATTGTAGTTGTAGGTATGATAGTACGGACCCACCAGGTCCACACCCGAACACAAGCAAGCACCTCTTTACTACTCAGATGCACCCCTCGATTTTTTTACTCTAATCCACGCTGCTGATACCTGGGACCCACATCATTGTCAACATATAGTCAATTAACGACAGAGTTGCACAACGTATAGTCAATTAACGACAGAATTGCACAATGCTTTATTTTTTGAGGATTTGTTCAAAGGAGCAGGCTATAAACTGGGTTATGTGGTCTCCGTGGCCCGTCTAACAACATGACCAGCCCAACAGTTTTTTCTTTGGGAAATAGGTAGCCCACTATTTATTTTTGAAGAATACCCAAGCTAGGCCTATTTGTTTTCTCCGACTTACTGGGCTACAAATCTTTCAAGATGAAGAGGGATGCATTCTGACCTGGCCAGAGTATGGGCAGTAAATCCTAAAAGTGATATGAAAGGGAATGCAAATTCCAAAAAAATATAGAAAATGGGCAATTAGTTTTGTTTTTTGTTTTTATTCCTCACTGATATTTTACATTTCATTGGATTTTAAATAACATAGTATTACTTTATTTTTAAATTTGTATTAGTATGGCTCCTAATTTTTGGATTAAAAATATTTTGTACCCCAGCAAAAATATGTGAATTTTAAAATTTCGCATATTTTTTAGTTCAAATTTTCAACCCTGGTACTAACCAAAAAATGGGCAGCAATTCTAAAAATGGAAAATGGGCTGCAAAAAATTTCATATGAATTAGCAAATGGGTTGTACATGCCACACATTTCGAGGCTGACTTGTTTACGCAAGACTTTGTCAACTTATAGTCAACACACGATTCTAGCAGCAGTGACAGTTGGATGTTCATCCAACAACCGACGTTCTTCTTCAAACTCTGATCTTTCTGCTCCAGCCGCCTAAACCAGCGCCGGCGGGACTGCCTGCTCCCTCCTCTTGTGGTTGGCTACGATGCCGCACAGGCTTCACCAGCCCATCCTACTCCCACCACTGGCCTGACCATCCCTCCTCTACCCACTCGCACCTCCTGTTATTCTCCAGTGATGGTAGCCTCATGGCGCAGCCGAACTAGTCAACCATCATACTCCCCTCGGTGTGGGCATCCACTTCTATGTCTTCGTCGGCTCTGGGTCGTTCCATTCCTAGGCCTCACTGTCGTCCACCGCGTTGGTGCTCTAGGCGCGGCGTGCTCAACATGGTCAACATTCAACAAATGACAACCATTGGAATAGGGATGTACATGGAGAGGCTGACAGTAGGGACCCCCATGGTCCATGGCCGCACACAAGCAACTGCCTCCTTATTACGCGAAAAAATGATTCCTCCCCCTGACATTTGGGGCGCACTGGTTCGGAGGCTGACCTATGGGCCTACTAAGTTGACGCGTACGCATGGCTTTGTCAACTTAGTTAACAAATGATTCTAGCAGCACTGACCGTTGGATTTCAATTGAACGGTCCCCAACCAGCACCGGCGGGACCGCCTGCTGCTGCCTCCAGTGGCCAGTCATGCTGCCGCGCAGGCCTCACCGCCCCACCCTACTCCCACCGCTGGCCAGGGCTTCCCTCTACTCACCCACACCCCTGTTATTTTCCGGCGACGGTGGCCTCAAATCACAACCCAACCAGTTAACCCTCGTACTCCCCTCTACATGGGCATCCACTTTTGTGTATTCCCTCGCTCCGGGTTGTTCCCTTCCTAGGTCATGTCGTCGTCCACCACCATTGGTGCTCTTCGACGGTACGATGTCGTCAACACGGTCAACGAACGACAACCATCAGAAGAGGTTTGTACGTGGAGAGGCTGACAGCTAGGTCCATGGCTGCATGGAAGGAAGTGCCCCCTTATTACGCAGAAAATAATGATTCCTCCACCTGACAGCTAAGACCCACCGGAAGGGCCTCTGTATTTCATGAAAAAACATTCCCCCTGACAGCAGGGACCCACCAGCTTTATCTCCGCACGCAAGGAAGTGCCTCCTTACACCCTGGCAGCTGGGACCCACCAGGTTAAAGCATACATAGAGTTATCTGTCTGGTCGCAAACATGTACGTACATAGCGATCAATCCGTCTCTCTACAATGATGACCCGTCACCTAGTAAGGAGCGGCAGGTGTCGTAGTAGAACCGCCGATGTAGCATGTCACACAGTCGTGTCTATATTGTGTACACGTATGTACAACCACGCTGCAAGAAAGTAAATACGGCTATGTACGCACATATTGGCGGGGTCTCGAACGCATACAGCGACGGTGTCATGTTTATCAGCAGCCAACCGGCTGGCTCGGAATGGAGAAAACAACGTCATGTTCACCAAGAGGCAACCGACTAGGTCAGAATACATCTTGTTCATTGGGAGCTAACCGGCTTGGACGAAACAGACAAAATGAGGTCTGGCGTACCGCAGAACGGAGGAAACGGTCTTCTGTTCGACCGCGTATGGTCGAAACGGGATCCTGTTCATTGGGAGGGGTCTGGCGTACCACAAAACGGAGGAAATGGACTTCTGTTTGAGCGCCTACGGTCGAAACGGGGTCCTGTTGATTGGGAGGGGTGTGGCATACCGCAAAACAGAGGAAACGGACTTCTGTTTGAGCACCTACGGTCGAAATGGAGTCCTGTTCATCCACCATCTACTTCCTCGCTCCAGCCTCCACGGTCTACTGTTCATCCACCGTCGAGTTCCTCCAGCCTCCACTAGCTACTGTTCATCCACGGGGCTACTGTTCATCTAGCCTCCACCGGCTACTGTTCATGGAGCCTCCACAGGGGCCTGTTCATCCACCCCCAACCGGCTGGGGTGCGCCGGCCTCCTCGGGGTCCTGTTCATCTAGCGGCAACCGCCTACTATAACGGGGTCCTGTTCATCCAACCCCCACAGGGAACTGCATCCACAACCTTGACTCACCATGTCTCGACTCGTTGTACGTACCGTGCGCGCGGTAGCAACGGTCACTATTCATCCAGAGGCAACCCAACACACCGATTGGTTGCGTCTCGCATGGGGCCGGGTTTGATTGGCTTCAGTAAGTAGCAGCAGCGACCAATCGCTCGGGTTCAGGTAGCAGCAATAGCGAAGGAATCGCTCAGGTTCAGTTAACAACCAAGGGATGGATCGCTCAAGTTCAGTAACGTAGCTAGTGCAATCGCTTGGGTTCAGTAAGCGAACGCCTCGCTCGGGTTCAGTTAGAGCCTAACGCCTCGCATACATGCACATACGTGTATGAGAGAAAAGTGCAAACCTTCGTGCATCACTCGGCCCCGACCACCCACCGTAACCGTGAACTCCCTGAAATTTTCCTTACCCTCGCTTCTACCATGATTTTTTCCATCATGGACAGCCCAAAGAATGTCAGGCAGGTGCGTCCTCGGCCCGCCCAGGATGAAAAGCCCATTTTTTGTCATGGTTTTTTTGTCATAGAAGTAGGAGCCCACCACATTTATGATGATACGTGATTTTGTCACACCTATCATCATAGAAGTGTCATATGCATGACAGAAAAAATTGTTCGGGCCAAAATGTCACGAATGTGTTTTTTTTGTAGTGGATAGATCCAATCAATATGAATAAACCCAATATTTTTATCCTTAATGGCAACAATACAAATACGTTCCTCGCTACCCTTTCTATCACTAGGTGAGGACACCGCAAGATCGGACCCATTACAAAGCACCTCTCCCATGGCAAGAAAAATCAATCTAGTTGGCCAAACCAAATCAATAAATCGGAGAGAAATATAAAGCTATCTTAATCATGCATAAAGAGTTGAGAAAAGACTCAAATAATATTCATAGATAATCTGATTATAAATCCACAATTCATCGGATCTCAACAAATGCACCACAAAATAAGATTACATCAGATAGATCTCTAAAAACATCAAGGCGAACATTGTATTGAAGATCAAAGAGAGATAAGAAGCCATCTAGCTACTAGCTGTGGACCCATAGGTCTGTGATAAACTACTCACACATCTTCGGAAGGGCAGCAAGGTTTATGTAGAGGCCCTCCATGATCGAATCCCCCTTCGGCGGAGTACTGGCAAAGGCCTCCAGATGGGATCTCACGAGGATAGAAACTTGTGGCAGCGGAAAAGTATTTTTGGTGTGCCCTCTGGTATATGGGGAGTATTTGGGTATTTATGAAGCTGAGATTAGGGTTAGAGGTGTCACAGTGGGCCCACAAGCTCGGGGAGCGCCCCCCTAGGGCACGCTTGGTGAGCTTCTGGCCCAACCGTGGCTCTTCTGGCCTCCTACCGAAGCTTCCTGGGTGTCTTCCAGTCCAAGAAAAACTGTCAAAAAGTTTTGTTCCATTTCGACTCCGTTTGGTATTGGTTTTTTTGTAAAAGACAAAAACAAGGAAAAAACAGCAACTCACACTAGGCACTAGGTTAATAGGTTGGTTCCAAAAAATGATATAAAATAGCATAATAATGCATATAAAACATCCAAGATGGATAATATAATAGCATGGAACAATAAAAAATTATAGATACATTGGAGACGTATCAATGCTTGCTTGGAATCAAAGAGAGGTCCTTCAAATAATTCTGAATAAAGCTCGGCGTTGTCATCGGGTACTGGAATATCTGCTCGTGAGTTGATTTCCTCCTGACCCACCATATTGACCAAAGTGTCACCACAAGCATAATGAACTAACTCTTCATCTCTCATGGAATCTTTCATCTGCATGATCCAGATTCTTGCATAAGAAGACTTGCATGAAAGCATAACATCCACTAAATCCTCATCAAGTAGCGTCCAAATGCACTTTGGGATATTACAATCTATCAAGGCATGTCGCCAACTATCCTCTGCTCCTCTGTAGATTGGGCAAATGTTTGTGTGTGACAAATTTATGTGATTATGTACATCTTCTGTCGGAATAGAGTTCCTTGCAAGCCTTCACACAAAGTTCTGGATCTTGCCTGTTTCATTAAGTTTCCAAATATCTCTCCTTTCTCTATTTACCGTAGTCGTATTGGAGGACATCGATTCATGTTCCAGCCAATCTTCCCTCCTCCTTTTGGTCTCCACTAGCAATCTATATACTAACCACATTATGCATTCACCACTCTTTTCATAAATTCCATGCCCAATAATCAATCCTATTCCACATGCTTAATGGGATATTTAGATTCACATCTATGTCCGCCCCTTGGAAATCTTTGTTTATACAGTCAACATTCCATGACTTCGTGCTTGCCACAATTGCGTCAGCAACCATGATCGGAGGGTTTATAGTGCGGGTGCAACATTCTTAGCATATGATCTCGGGGTAGCCAATTGTCCTCCTAGATTCTGGTTGATTGGGCATCTCTTATGCGCCTAATAAAGCCTTGTTTCAACACTTGGGTTCCTTCCCATAAACCTCTCTGATAACCCACGTCTATAGGTGATCAATTGTAGCTTTTTCAATAAATAAGAGTGTTGAACAAAACGAGGAGCTAAAGGTAGAATTTATATTCTCTTCAAGTCCTATCGACCACTGATACAACTCTACGCACACTTAACGTTTGTTTTACCTAAAACAAGTATGAAACTAGAAGTACTTTGTAGGTCTAATGCTAGAGCTACTTCGCAAGAATAAAACTAGGAGTATTTTGCGAGATAATAAAGTTAGTTGTTTAGTAGAAAGCTTTTTGTAACACAAGAGAAGGATTTGTCCCTAGGCAGTCGATAAATAGACTAGTAATCATTATTGCAATTTTATGTGAGGGAGAGGCATGAGCTAACATATTTCCCGTACTTGGATTATATGCACTTATGGTTGGAACTCTAGCAAGCATCCACAACTACTAAACATCATTGAGGTAAAACCCAACCATAGCATTGAGTAACAAGTCCTCTTTACTCCCATACGCAACAACCCCTTACCCGGGTATGTGCTTTCGTCACTCACGCCACCCACCATAACCGAATCATGAACATATTGCAACATCCTACAATGGGAATACCTCATGCTTGCGCGACACGAAGGGCACCATAGGACAACACCAAAGAAACATACAACCCAAACCAATCACAGTCATCAATCAACCCATATGACAAAACGAATCTACTCAAACATCATAGGATGGCCAAAATCGTTGGATAACAATATATAGCATTAAGCACCATGTTTAAGTAGAGATTATAACAGGGAGAAGAGGTGTTACACCGCTGCATAGGGGGGGGAGTTGGTCATGACGGCGGCGAAGTTGGTGTAGATCGTCGTCACGATGATTGCCCCAGTGGCGTTCCGGCACCACCAGGAGAGAGAGGGAGAGAGCCCCCCTTCTTCTTCCTTGCCCCCCAAGATGGGAGGAGAGTTTCCCCTCTGGTCCATGGTCTCCCGGAGGGCAGGAGCCCTCCGAGATTGGATCTCTCTCTCCGTTCTCTTCTGTTTCGCATTCCCATTTTCTGGCCAAAATCATTTCTTAAATTCCTGTAGATCCATAACTCCGATTGGGTTGAAATTTTGAGGGGAATTTCATCCAGAAATTATCTTTCTTGTGGCGAAATAAGGGCATCAACCGACCTACGAGGTGCCCACAAGCCACTTGGGCGCGCCGAGGTGGCTTGTGGCCACCTCGGGCACCATCTTGCATTGATTCTTCTTCCCAAAAATCAAATATATTTCAAAATAAATCTCGGTAAATTTTATCTCATTTGGACTTCGTTTGATATGGATATTCTGCAAAACAAAAAAATATGCAACAAACAGGAACTGGCACCGGGTAGTGGATCATGTTAGTCCCAAAAAATAATATAAAATGATGCCAAAAGTATATGAAAGTTATAGAATATTGGCATGAAACAATCAAAAATTATCGATACGGCGGAGACGTGTCACTCTCCAAATCTGCGATGGATGTGAGCCCAACTCAACGGGTAAAATATCAGAGGATGGTAAATATATGGCCTTGAGAATTCTTGCACTCAATGATGTATCCTCCTTGACTAGCCTCCACGCCTGCCTTGCTAACATGGCAAAGTTGAAAATTTGAGTGCATTTGTATCCTAAGCCTCTCATATATTTGAGCATAGTTAGGGTGTCCCAAGATACCCATGCCACCTTCCTTTTCCCATCTTTACTTCCCCAAAAGAATTTTAGATTGGCAACATGCGGAGCTAGAACTTGGCCTATTATGAGACCATTTCTCATTGTCACTACACTAACAAATTCGTCCATGACAGCCCAGCCCACTCCTTATTTTGTCAGTCCCTCACAGTTACGGCCCCGCGATGCTTTCACTCATGTTGCGGTCCTACCACCTGCCTAAATGAATCCAGTGGCCCGGCTGCGCCTCCATCCCCCATCACGACCGTCCACCCTAGGGTAATCTAACCACAAACCTGTGCTGCACCCTATATATGAGTGCGCATCAGGTGATACGGGAGATTAGATGCTCCCGTGATACGAGCTTCTGCGAGCAAAACGCTCCAAGAATCTGATATTTACGTGCAAGTTCAAGAGCATGGCTGTCACCCTTAATTCTCATATCCAACGGCTCGCGGGAGCATGTATCATGGTACATGGAGGGTGCATGAGCTCAAAAGTTCCCTATAGAACCCACTTTTAACTGTTCGACACGCTGTATGGGCTCACGTTGACTATGCCCATGTCATGCAAAAAAGGCCTGTCAGTCATGCTGAGTGGAGCACGCCCAGATAGGGTGCATGGAGGCAGCCAAGATCGCCCTAACCCTAAAAAAATGTTCGGAATTTCTAAATCTGTTTAAATCTAAAAAATGTTCATAATTTTATTTTTTTACATTTACAAAATGTGTTTAAATTCTCAAAAAATATTCAAATTTTGTTTAAATTTGCAAAAAATGTTTCAAATTCCAAATTTTGTTTATTTTTTTAAAAAGTTTAAATTTTAAAATTTGTTTAACTTCTCAGAAAATGTTGAGAACAAATTGTGTATAAATTTTCACAAAATGGAATTTCAAAATGTTTTTAAATTTTAAAAAATGTTTAGAATTTAGGATTTGTTTACTTGTTTGAGAAATGTTCAAAATTTCAAATTTTGTTGAAATTTTTGGAAAATGATCAGAATTTCATATTTTGTTTAAACTCTCAAAAAAACGGATTTCCAAAATGTGTTTAAATTTTTAGTCACATTTTAAAAATCACCATTCAGAAAAATTATTCGGATTTCGAAATTGTTTAGCATGTCTAAACACATGCAGACTACCAAACAAAGTCTCAACTCAGCATGTCTCAGCACATACACTGCTACCAAAAAACAGCAAATGCATGTACTCAGCATGTCTCAAAGGGAAATAATAATGCTATGGAGGGAACTGCTACCAAACACACCCTAAGCTCTTGTATCATATGATATTTTCTGAGTGAGGCGTTTTGGAGGCCGAGCTCCATGCAACGCTTTATTTTTGAAAATTTTAAAATTCAAACTTCTCAGTTTCAGAAAAATCAGAAATAATATGCAAGTATACAAAGTTGAGATGTATATGTGCGTAAAAATTCAGAATAAAATACCTTGAAATGCGACTTGTACAAAAAAGAAAAATTAATTGACTTTGAGGATGAATAGTATCATGTGTTGAAAAGCCTCAAAATTTTTTTTTGCACAACCCTCATTTCAACATATTTTGTCCTGAAAATTTACACACTTGTAAATTATGCCTTCATGTATATGTGTATTTTTTCATAATTTTTTGAAATCTGAAAATATGAATTTTGATGAAATTTGGAAAATGTTTTTGGAGGCCTCCATGGAGCTCGGCCTCCAAAAGGCATTTTCGGATATTTTACCCCCTATATATTGCTCCCTCTTTTCCCTCCTCGAACCCTAGCCCAGCTGCCCACCCATTCCCCTCACCGCCGCCGCCACTCCGCCTCTGCCGCCGCCGAGATGGGTCGCGTGATCCGCGCTCAGCGTAAGGGTGCGGGCTCCGTCTTCAAGTCCCACACCCACCACCGCAAGGGCCCCGCCCGGTTCAGGTCGCTCGACTTCGGCGAGCGCAACGGGTACCTCAAGGGCGTCGTCACCGATGTCATCCACGACCCGGGGCGTGGTGCGCCGCTGGCCAAGGTGACCTTCCGCCACCCGTTCAGGTACAAGCACCAGAAGGAGCTCTTCGTCGCCGCCGAGGGTATGTACACCGGCCAGTTCGTCTACTGCGGACGCCGCGCCACGCTCTCCGTCGGCAACGTCCTCCCGCTCCGCTCCGTGCCTGAGGGAGGCGTCATCTGCAACGTCGAGCACCACGTCGGCGACCGTGGTGTTTTCGCCAGGGCCTCCGGTGACTACGCCATCGTCATCAGCCACAACCCCGACAACGGTACCTCAAGGTACTGTTCTTGTTCCTCTAATCCCTCATTATAAATTTATATGCCTATGGTTAGTTCTCCTGATAGTAACTGTTATTCGATTTGCTTTATGTGATTCGCGGTGGGAAATGATGAAATGCTCATAGTTCGATCTGAATATATGTTCGTCCACTGCTTCTGATATGCGTGATTTAGATGCTCTTTAATTTATAAAAGATTGGAAACCTTTAATGTGCGTGCTTTACATGTTTGTTAATTTCTCAAAGACCAATTCTTAGATACGCATTCTGCCGTTGAGCCTTGAGATGTTTTCTGTTCATCGTATAATCTGCAACAGTTAGGATATGCTTGCTCTTCTGTTATCCTAGAACTGGACATGATATGCTTGCTCTTCTGTTATCCTAGAACTGCACATGCATCTTAGAAGACTGTAAACCTTAAAAACCAGAGACATGTGATCTCTAACTATGTTGTCCTGCTTCTGTCTTCAGATTGACCTACAATAATTATGATTGCTAGCGTTTGCATATACAAGGGCCATTTCTTATTATCAGTTCTTGTCAGTACAAGATCCTACATTTTAATGAAATAGATATGATTGGTGTATCTTTGTTTATGTTGCCTGATGGCCTGATTCTTTTGATGAATTCCTCAGCTGCACAAATATTAAGACGCACTACTCATGTTGTGTTTATGCAGGATCAAGCTCCCCTCTGGCGCCAAGAAGATCGTCCCAAGCAGCTGCCGTGCCATGATTGGTCAGGTTGCTGGTGGTGGCAGGACTGAGAAGCCAATGCTGAAGGCTGGTAACGCCTACCACAAGTACCGCGTGAAGAGGAACTCCTGGCCTAAGGTGCGTGGTGTGGCCATGAACCCTGTTGAGCATCCCCACGGAGGAGGTAACCACCAGCATATTGGTCACGCCTCCACTGTCCGCCGTGATGCACCACCTGGCCAGAAGGTTGGTCTCATCGCTGCCAGGAGGACTGGTCGTCTCAGAGGCCAGGCCGCCGCCTCTGCTGCCAAGGCCGACAAGGCCACTTAGAGTTATCGTTGCTGTTTATCAATGTTTGCTAGCTCTAGATTACCCGTCAAGGACATGTATTGCAGTAAGGATGTTGTTTTTGCTCGGTACTTTGGTAACCTGGTGATATTTGTTGTCAGTTTTTGCTGTCGTGGTCTGGATTCTTCAGTCCACATAAAGAAGATTATTATGCTTGGGTATTTGTCTGTCGATTTTCTTGAGTTTACTGTTTCTGTTTTAGTTTAGCTCTATTGCTGCATCTCTGAACGGATTTTTGTTTGGTTGAATCAAACATAAAGCAGGGGTGCTATGCTTGCTTCTGCTCCCTCCGTTCCTAAACATAAGTCTTTTTAGAGATTTCAACAAAGGACTACATACGGAGCAAAATGAGTGAATCTACACTCTAAAATATATCTATATACATCCGTATGTTGGAGTTCATTTGAAACCACTAAAAAGACTTATACTATTTAGGAACGGAGGGAAGACTATAACGGAGGGAGTGATTGTTGTTGCCGAGCGTCAGGAATGAGATGACCCGCACAATCAGAAGAAGTAAATTAAATTAGCTCGTGGGAAGATGCAAGGGTGGTCCGAAAAGTTGCTTGCATGTGCGGGTCGGGAAACCTTGCTCAAGTCCGTGATCCAATCTATTCCAACCTACCCCATGAGTACTTTTCTTCTCACTAAGAAAGTTTGTAAGAGCCTGACTTCCCCATGGCAAAATATTTCTGAAGCAGCTCACTTGACAAAAAGGCATTGCATTGGGTGTCCGGGAAGGAATTGGCTATCCCAAAGTGCAAGGGAATGATGGGTTTTCGAGACCCGCATCTTTTCAATCTGGCCATGTTGGGCAAACACGGCTGGCGTATTATTACCAATCCAAACTCACTGTGTGCTAGAGTTCTAAAGGGTCGGTATTTTCCTGATACTGACTTCATGCGTGCTACAATCCCCAAATCTGCATCGGCCACTTGGAGGGCAATAGTAGCAGGAAGAAGCGCCCTACAGATGGGTTTGATTTCCAGGGTCGGAGATGGATGCACCATCTCAGTTTGGGAAGACAAATGGATACCGGGGACGGCGTCCATGACACCTACTATGAGGCCTGTGGATACAGTCATTGATCGAGTATCGGACCTCATTGATACTGATCATTGGACTTGGAAACATGATGTGATTACGGAGAACTTCACCGTTCGGGATGCTGCTGCCATCCTAAACATCCCCGTCAAGCAAGGTGGAGGTGAAGATTTCCCCTCTTGGGCTTTTGACAAATCAGGGAACTATACTGTAAAAACGGCGTACCGCGCTCTTGTGACTCAGAACGAGCTTTTGGCTCAAGAGGAAGGGACGGCTACCGAAACTTCAACGGACGATCAACAGTTATGGAAATCCCTGTGGAAATTTAAAGTTATTCCCAAAGTAAGAGTATTTTGGTGGAGAGTTTTGCGTGGCATTCTCCCAGATGAGGCTACCTTAAACTACAGACACCTGGCAGATGTTCGGCAATGCAAGGTATGCTGTTCCAGGGAGGAGGATCTGAAGCATGCGCTCATCCATTGCCCACATGCCCAACGCTTCTGGGCAGAGACGTGGACTTGGCTTGGTCTTCAACTGCCTCCTCTACACTCGGATACGTGGGCTCGAGACATTACATGTCACCCACAGTTCACTTCAGATGAGCGGGCTAAAATCACTACTACTATGTGGTCCATTTGGCACTCCAGGAACCGTGTCAAGCATGGGGAGGAAGGGAGGGATCCCACAGCGACCATGAGATCTATCAAGGAAGCTATCTCTCTCTTACAGTTGCCAAGGAGAGACACCTTGACGCTTCCGGGACACGGCTGGCGGCCGCCCGACATGGGTATAGTCAAGATCACAACCGACGGAGCCCTGAATTTTGATGCAGGGCGAGGTGGTGCGGGCGGTGTGGCTCGTTCCACTACGGCCCTCTTGGGATCTTGGTGCAAACCATATGTGGGGGTTTCAGACCCCTTGATGATGGAGTGCTTGTCTTTGCGAGATGGAGTCCGGTTTGCTTGTCTTCGAGGATTCCCGCATGTGATCATGGAAGTCGACTGTTTGGAGCTAGTGAAGCTCTGGCAATCTCGCCACAATGCTCGTTCTATTGTGGCTCCTTTACTTCTAGAAATAGGAGAGCTATGTAATACTTTTAGTTCGTTTGATATCCAGCATGTAAATCGGTCGGCGAACCTCCCGGCGCATCTGTGTGCTAAGCATGCTTGCACATTGAATGCTACAGAGAGCTGGATCGATGAAACTCCTAGCTTCTTGGTGACCAGCCTACTGGCTGACTGTCCCAAGAATGCGTTTATTGAATAAAAGCTCTCTGATTTTCCCGAAAAAAAAAATAAATTAAATTAGAAGTACAATTTTGTCACATATAAGACGGGAGTTGAGAGAGATTTTTTTCCTGAGAAAAGCATAGCTTTTATTCCCTCCGTTTCTAAATGTTTGTTTTTGCGTCTGTTTAGGACACATCTATATGTGACATAGTTATGTCACATCTAACCTTACGTTCACTATGTTTGTAGCCTTTTCATTTTGTTCTAGCTTTTTTTTGGTTCCTTGTTGCGTTATTTGTCGAGCTTAGACGTGACATCCTTAGAAAACATGTGAATTAGTCAAATTGTTTGTCTTTCTAGAGATTTCAACAAGTGACTATATACGGAGCAAAATGAATAAATATATATTCTAAAATATGTCTATATACGTTCATATGTGGTAGTCATTTGAAATCTTTAGAAAGACAAAAATTTAGGAACGGAGGTAACGATATGTCACCCGCGACACGGTCAGCCAGTGGGGCTAGTACATCGGACTCGAACTCCACATGCTGGTTCGCTGGATACATTCGGCCAGCCTTTGCCAGCACATGTGCAACTGAATTTGCGCTACTACGGCAAACATCTACTTCCTCAGTTTCAAATTAGTTGACTCCCATTTGTCTAGACATGGATGTATTTATACACTAAAAAAGTACAGATACATCCATATCTAGACAAGTGGGGGTCAAGTATTTTGGAATGAAGGGGGTAGTACATAATTAGAGAACCACATCTTCAAGGGCGTGTTTGGTTGCGCGCGAGCCTAACCAGATCTGCGCGGAAAGAAAGTGTCCTGTTTGGTTGTCTGGTTTCACTGTTGGGCCTGCATCGCACGCTTTTCAAAGCAGCGAGAGCCTGGCTCGCTAGAAACGCTCGGATCGGCAGTTTCTCCCGAGCCAGGTTGAGTGCGGCGCGATGTCGCACGGGCGGGTGCGACGCGAGGGCGAGGGGGGATGGCGGGAGATGGGAAATCTAGCGCGCCGGCCCGCCACCAAATCTAGCCTCACCCCCCTTTCACTCGCTCACCCATAACCACTACCCCCTTTCTTCCCTACTGCCTCACCATCGGCGGCGACTGCGATTTCAAATCTGCGCTAGAGGCGGCGGAAGAGGCAACGACGTTTGCGACGGATCTGGTGCCCCCCTTGCTGTTGGCCACCATCTGGTCGACCTTGTCTGTGCCATGGCTCCCCCTATGCCATCCTCGTCTCCGATTCCAGTAAGAAGCACCCCCTCCCCCTTTGTTAGGTCGGTGGTTAGGCCGTTAGGCAAGGTGTAGTATCGATTTCCCACTGAACAAACCATCGATGTCGACTAGGTTATGGACACACGGATGAGGCTGATAATTCAGGTAGCAGCACTGATAAGTGTGATTCAGGCATGGGTCATGTTCATGCACCAGAGAGCTGTTCGTCGTGTCGGGAGACCTTTGATCCGCTATGGTCCATTGTTTATCCGGGAACAGGAAAGGATCCAAAATCTGAACTACATCTACAACTGCAATGATGTCGAGGCTCTTTGGATGCTTCGAATGAGAAGAGCACCATTTGCCAGGCTTGTCGAGACCTTCAGGAGCAGGGGGCTGCTACAAGATAACATCAACACCAGTGTGGAAGAGCAAATGGCCATGTTCCTCCATGTTGGCCATAACCAAAGGTTCAGGGTCATTCACAACAGGTTTAGGAGATCAATGGAGACCATCTCTAGGTACTTCAAGAAGATGCTTTTTGCTGTTGGGGAGCTTAGAGGAGAGATGATCAGGAGACCATCTGGCCAGACTCCACCCAAGATTCACGGAAGCCCAAGATGGTATCCATACTTCAAGGTGAGCATTGACAATATACACTTTTCATGACTTGATATGCTTGTATTGTTCAAGCTGAGCACTAACACAGGCTTGTGATGCCATTTTCAGGATTGCATTGGGGCAATAGATGGTACTCATGTCACTGCCAGAGTTCCTAGGTCACAATCTGTAACATACAGGGGGAGGAAGCACTACACAAGCCAGAATGTGCTTGCTGCTGTTGACTTCAATCTGAAGTTCACATATGTGCTGGCTGGCTGAGAGGGGTTAGCGCATGATGCTAACATTCTCAGTGACAGCATGAGTCGACCTGATGGGATCAACATCCCCGACGACAAGTTCTACCTTGGAGATGCTGGCTATGCATGTCGGCTGGGTATTCTTTCACCCTTCAGGAAAACCAGGTACCGTCTCAACGAGTTCTCTGGTCCTAGGACTGCACAGGGAGCTGTTTAATCTTAGACACTCCAGCCTTAGAGTAACTGTTGAGAGGGCATTTGGAGCTCTGAAGAATAGGTTTAAGATCCTGGATCAGAAGCCATTCCATCCATACTCCACTCAGATTAAGCTTGTTCTTGCTTGTTGCATTCTGCATAACTGGATCCTCCAGTGGGGCTTTGATGAACACGTGCCTGAGGAGGAAGAGGTTGAGCCTGACAATGTTGTTAGCTTCGGCCATGGTGTGGAGGCATTTGACAATGACGCTGGAAAGAACAAAAGGTTGGAGTGAGCAGAGGCAATGTGGCTTAACAGAGGTTAGTACATGATTTGAAGAAGAGGAAGAAGCAGCAGCAGCAGCAGCAGCTGAAGCAGAAGCAGAAGAAGAGGAAGATGAAGAGGAAGATCTGGTAGTAGCAACACCGACGAACTATCCCCTATTTAGCCACTGGATCTTAATAATTTGAACTGTCATTTGATAGTAGTTATGATGAACTATCATTTGTTTAACTAGCTGGCACTACATGTTCAGATTGTGTGTGGTAAGCTCACCACTAGTTAGAAGTGGTGACAACACCTTATGCAGGTTGCAACCAAACACCATGTCATATGTGCGCCTAATGCAATGCAGGCAACCAAATGCCGGGTCAGAAATGGTTGTCTCATGCAACTAAGGTACATGCAGGCAACCAAACTATGTGCATCTGGGGTCTTTTTGCCTGCATCCCCTCAAACCGGCTCACTAGAGCCAGGCACGCCAGGCCAGACTCGGTTGGCAATGTAACCAAACATGCCCCAATTGGAACTTGGTATCTTCGATGACAGCTGCGTACGGCGAAGAGTCGACCTTCCGGAGATCCAAAGCTTCTGCCAACAGTTGTGAGTCAGTTTAGAATTCAGGCCGAACGACTTCGAGATCCGCAGCAAGTGCAACCGCATGGGACATAGCGATAACCTCCGCTCCAAATGGATCACTGATGTATTCTTGTCTATCTGCCCGAGCATCCACAAGGTCATCGTCCGAGGTGCGGGCCGCTACACCCCAGCCCACATGATTTTCACCCTGGACAAAAGACCCATCTAGGTTGAATTTGACCACTCCCTCCCCTGGTGGCCTCCACTTGTCGACACAAGGTTTCTTTGCTTTCGGGAAATATACCTGCTTATATTCGAGTGCTAAGCTGCGAGTTTGACGAGCCACCTCATCAGGTAATAGTGGTGATTCGCCCTTTCTTAATTTATTCCTGCTGCTCCACCACATCCTCCAAAAGGTGAGCATCTTCATGCGCTTCATGAGAACAGGACGTTGGCCTGTTGGTTAGCCCTGCTGGAGGGCAGGCTGCCCGCCCTGGTTCGAGTCCTGACTCGGCCGAGGGGGTGCTTAGATATTTCTTCTATAAAAATATGCCGCCAAGGGCTAGTCCTGGCTGGTCTCATTTTTTTTCATGCACTTCATTTCATCACAGCCCTAGAGATACTCCATCATTGCATGCACGTCCGTGATCTATCTTTTGAGGGTGATTGGTGATAGTAGCACTAGGATCCCTCCTAGCGTTCTATCTTTTGAGGGTGTTGCATCCGTGTAAGACTATGTTTCTGTGTACGCTGCCTACTATGGGCTTTATTAATTTAAAGCCGCCGCTGGCGTCTTCATTCTAAAAAAAGTAGCACTAGGAGAATCGGTTGTCACTAACCTTGGGTAGTTAGCTGGAGCACAGGGAAATCGGTTGGTGTAGCAGTTTGAAGAATCGGTTGGTGTAGCACAGGGTACATATCGAGGATCGACCAATTTCTACCAAGTACTCTAGGGTTCCAAGAGCTAGCCTATCTATTGCAACAAGGGGAAGACTACATTATGGGCGTGTTTGGTTTTCATAGCAACTTCTGCATGCATAGTCTGGTTGAGGAAAAACATGCAAAAAACCAACATCTGCCGCTTGTTTAGACGGAAACACAAGGCACGGTGTTTGCTTTCATGCAACGCCTGTTGTCTGGTAACCTCTTCGGTGAGGTGATGAGGTTACTAGCACATATAAGTGTATACAACAACCCAAAGACACACAGAAGATAGCAAGCACTAAGCAGTTTAATATGCTACCACACTTAAACATAGTTCTAAACCATAACAAGCAGTTTTAAACATAGTATGACACTTAAACATAGCAGTTTTCAAGCAAAGCAGTGCGATACAGTCGATATTAAACCGGCTAAAGCAACAGAGAGTTGTCCTAGACGTTCAGGCGAAGGCCTCATCATGCCTCCCGCACTTGATCACCTATAAAATGTCGTCGTCGTTTAAGACGATGACCTCGAGTGTGTCGAGAGTCAGCAACTTGAAGGTCATAATGTACCTGATTTTGATCTGATGGACGGCGGCGAAGGTGGCCCAACCCTGATCGAGAGTGATCTTGCCGTTCATCAGCCTCATAGTGACCCTCCATGAGAAGCGATGTTCGTCTTGAGGTTGAACTCCGTCGGCACGGCCAATAAGTGCTTGGTGAAGTCTAGGGGCATTGGAACGCACTCGAGCTTCGGGGCAAGGATGACCTTGTAGAAGTGAGTTGGCCCACCCTCATCATGGTAGTGCGCCCGTAGTTCCGGCGCTTGCCGCTGGGGGTCTCCTCCGGCACCACGTCGTCCTCCGTGCCTAACACCTCCTCAGGCGTGGTTGGCACAACCTCCAAGGGTGGCACCACTTCCTTGCATGCCCTTCTCCATAGGCGGCACCACCTCCTTGCCCTTGTCATTGTTTTTGACTTGATCTGCATTATGAACAACACAAAGTTCATGGAGTTATGAAGAGCACAAAGTTCAAAAGTTGATCGGCATTAAAAGCTACCATCCAAAGCCCCTATATTTTACCCACCCCGACCATCACTACTTACCCACAACCGCACTCAGTTAACCCTCTCTCTTCTCTATCTATCACTCTTCCTCCTATCCATCGCCATGAACTCCAACTCCAACCCAACCCCTTCCCTTGGGCATTGGATGGAGGGCTTTCTTCCTCGGGTGCTCGCTCGGTGACCGCACCAACTTCTAGAACACCATGGAAGTGTGCTCGAACTTTAGCAGCATCAAAGACATGCACAAAGAGGCAGATGCTGTGGTGAAGAAGGCGACGTCGGAGGAGTTGAAGTCGCCGAATCCTGACCCAACGAAGGGCACTATGTTAGTCGACATCCTTCGCTGGGCCATGAATCAACCCGACTCTGGCGACACTGGACACACGACAAGGTGGGCCAAGTACAGGGAGTACATGGCTCCTCATGACCAGCGTGCCGCAATGTACTGGAATAGTACTTTGGCGGCACTGGAGGTCGTTGGTTTGGAGCCGGAGGAGGAGAAAGAAGCGGTGGAGATGGTTGTCAGAGCACCAGAGCCAGGCCACTTTACTTTGACAATCGATCTAGACTCGGGCGAGGACGACGAGGCGGTGGTCCCTCCGGAGGACAAGAACAAGGTCAAGGCCACCCACCGCTCCAATCGCCTCAAGGGTTGTCGCGACAAAGATTAGAAACTATTGTGTAAGATTTACCCTGATCCCCATTCTCCTTCTACTCAATCCAGATCGAAACCCTAAATTCCACCGCTATTAGGAACTCATGATGATGTTATGATCAGTACTATGGCTATTTACCCCGATTCCCCAATCCCCTAGAATTGTAGATCGAATCTAAATGTGGATCAGATGCGAAATAGTGAGGATGGTGAAAAAAGTGCTTACCGTCATTGCCAAAGTGTTGCAGGTGATGTTGCGAATCCGATGCCGGTGATGAAGGCCGGTGGTCGCCTTGTTGTTCTCCGATCCGCTGAACGCCGCCGTCGGTGAGAGTGGGAGAGTGGGGAGAGGGAAGGGGAGCGATGAGGGAAGGTGATGGAAATTATTACTGGCACTTTAGGAAGCAACTCAACTTCTCGAGCGAGGTTCCTCGCATGCAGCCGCCGCCCACGTGCATCGCGCGGCCCTGGCTCTAGAAAAAAATGCCGATTTGAGCGTTCCTAGTGGGCCCTGGCTGGGAGGTGCTTTGAGGTCCATGCAATGCAGGCCAACAGTAAACGCAGGGAACCAAACAGCCTATTTTCTTCCCGCGTGGGTCTGACTAGCCTCTATGCAGGCTACCAAACACGTCCTATGTGTTTTTTTAGAAAAGGAGGAAGACCCCCGGTCTCTGCATCTGGGTGATGCATGCAACTACTTTATTATTTATTCACAAAGCTTACAAAGTAATACATCAGTAAGTCTGAAGCCATCATTTTGACAACATTTGTCCCTACTCCTATCCAGTTGATGAAGGGGTGCCGATAGTCTGAGCCGAATACCAAACAGACCTTGCACCAAAGCCTAACATCTAAAAGCGGAGGGCCCAACCAAGTCACATTGTCGGGTCTGGGGCACAGACCGGTCTAACGCATTCTCATAGGCCACCACCGCCGTCCTACCGTCGACGTCACCACGACGCCAGTTACGCCATCCTCCTGCGCGATTCTATCAACACACATCGGACATCGAGACTCCACCACGCCATGCCTCGAGATCTGCCTTCGTCGATGCAGAGGAGGTAACATCGCTCCACCTCTGAGCCCTTCCAGTCACCACCTGCTCCGAAATGATGCCCCCAAGAGGGAAAACGTCATCAAAGATGTTGTCATCGTCCGATTCAGGAAGCCCCTAATCTAGGGTTCCCCCCTAGGCGTGGTTCCGCAACCTGCAACAACGATGTCTCGAGAAGGGAACGACATCACAGACACCGCCATCGTCCGCCATGACCATAGTCGGCACAATTTTCACCGGAAGTCGCGTAACACCACTCTCGCAGCTGACAGGAACCGAACGGAGCCTCGCCATGAAGACGAAAGCCGCCGTCAGCACGCCGGCAAAGGGCCTCCATCCGCCCCTCACCGGTCCCTCCACGCGTCGCTGGCCGGCCAAGGCCACGCCACGACGGATCTGAACGGGACGCCAGCCGCCACCCAACACCTGACCAGGCAAGCCAAGGACTCAACCCACTAGCCCCTTCCGTGCCACCCAACACCTGAACGGGGGAACCAGCCACCGCCGCACGCCAAGGTCGCCACCCTGACCGCGCCTACTGAGGACGCAGGCGCCATCGCAAGATCAATCCCGGCAACAAGGCCCGAATCCCTCGTGCTCGACCACGGTCAGCCACGCAGAACCTCCTCGCCGCACCGATGTGAGGTCCACCACCGGATCCACCACGCCGGCTTCCGCCACCGCGCCGCGAGCCGGCCGTGCCGTCCAGGGCAACGCGTCCCCACGAGGAGAGAGTGCGCTGCCGCTGCCGTCCACAGCTTCGCCCGTCGGCCTCCTCTGACAGCGGCCAGGCCGCGGGCTGCAAAGGCGAGGGACGGGGCGGCGGCGACTAGGGTTCGCTCGTGCCGCCCCTGTGGAGAGCGACGCGAGCGACAGGTTCCTAATATTCGCAACGTGAGCCTGTTAAGGGCAGTCACACGTCCTATGTGTGTTTCAGCTCCATCTTGTTTTTGCAGGTAAAGATTGCTCATGAGAGGCTGGAGAGATGGTACATGAACGAGGATACAAGATTGCAAGGTTCAGCTGGAAAATAGCCCGTCATGGTAGCTGCAACCATTCAGCACTTCTACCAGCATCTTAAAAGAAACTTCAGCACGGTGTTGCCCTGCTGTGATGTGCGTGAGTTGAAAATATGTCTCTGCTCCGTGAACAAACGAATTTCGCACGATTGGGTTCCACCCAAATTCAAAAGAAATTCCTTACTGGGCATCATAGTCTGCAATCTTTCCATCTGTTGCGTTAACAATTGCAGTTTCGGAACAAAGCGATGTAAACTGCTGAAGAAAAGTTTGCAGAAATTTATACGTAGTATAGAGTTGATTGAACTAACACGACGGTGCTATGGCAAAAACCTACTTGATCTGGCTGGTTTCAATTCTCCGGGTAGCCCAGTTCATGGCCCGCGGGCTAAGCTAAGCTGCGCGAGCCGACAAGCGATGTCCCCTCCGGCGGCCGTGGCGCCCCCCTCCGCCGCGGCCACTCGCAACCCCTCGAGCCTGTCAGCGATGTCGTCCAGGGCTGCAAGCGCCGTCGTCACCGGGGAGATGGCGCCGCAGATCGCTGCGCAGGCGGCCTCGTCGCGGAAGCAGAGAGCAAACTCATCGCCGGAGCCTTGCCCCGCCCAGGAGAGCGTGGACCCGTCCAGCCTCTCGAAGGCGTCGCCATGGAGGATCGGGTACGCGAAGAGGATCCGCTGGTGGGGCCGGTCGTCGGGAACGGTGTACATGACGAGGGAGTGGCCCTGCGGGCGGAGGACCCGGACGGCGGCGTAGGCGGCGCCGAGGCTGCACCATTGGCCGTCGCCGTCGCCGTCGCCGCCGCCGCGGTGGAAGAACTCGACGGGGTAGGAAGAGTCGGTGGCCATTGGACCGGCCGAGCGATGGGGAGAGGAGAAAGCCCTATGCTATGCGTCCACTAGGAGATCTCCCCGACGATGAATCAAATTGGCGTGAAAGTTGCAACTGATTTTTTTCTTCTTCAACCAAAGGCATTTTTTTTTGACTCGTAATGTTATTTTTTTGAAGAAGGTGCTTGCCCGGCCTTAATGACGTGGCCTTACAAAGTCATACAAGAGTCTAATGAAATGGAAACGAAACAAAATAAAAGAGTACAGATACAAGCCGAAACGGCTGATAACAGCGACGCAGAGCCGGTTACAGGCCAACTAACACTGACGACTCCCAGAAGATGTCGGGAAGGATGGCACCCCACTAAAGCAAATTCCTACCCGACGGGACGAAGTTCAGTGCACTTTGCCCGCACCTTTAGCACGAGCTCCTCCACGCTTCCTTTGTCCTTTAATTTTGCCAGAAGCTTCAAAAGCAAAGAGGCCATTTTGTATAGAAGATCAGTTGGATGGTGAAAAGAAATCCCCTCTATAAGCGCTTTGCGCATAGTCCACAAGGCCCACGCCAATGCCTCAAAAACTAGCCATGCCAGACACCGTTCCCATCCGACGCGTCCTGAACCATCCTATATAGGTCCGCGAACCCACTTGGGTTCCAAGCACCTCTGGTTATTTCATGGAGGGGCTCCACATGAAGCGAGCAACTATACACCTGAACAATAAAATGGTAGTGATCCTATGCCGCGCCGCACCACACGTAATTCCCGTCCCTGGACCGTGCCTCTTCTGAACTTGTTCTCCGCTAGCGATGTGGTTACGAGCAACTTGCCACAGAAATATTTTAATTTTGGCCGGCAACCTTGCCTTCCAAATCCCGCTCAAATCACACGTGGAATGTGTTTTGAAGATTTCTTTGTAAAGCGATCTTGTCGAGAAGCAGCCCGAGGCTTCCAGCTTCCACGAGACCTCGTCCCGTCCATAGATACCTGCACTCCTTGGAGCCTAGCGCGGAGATCCTTCCACTCTGAGATCTCGATAGGCCTGAGCGAACACCGGAATCTTGGTTGCCAACTTGAGTTATCCCAAACATCCACCACCTTGGTGTTTGGTTTATCGAAAATGGCAAAAGGGCCGGGAACCTTTCACATAGCGCTTGCTCACCGCACCAGACACCTGACCAAAATGATGCCGCCTTGCCATTTTGAATGACAAACTTTGTTCCCAGCCGCAGAAGGTAGCTCACCTTCTTCACGTCTTTGGCGAATTGCGATAATTGCACATTTGAGCGAAATTCGATGATCTATCGCTCAAGTACTTACTAGAAAATATTGATAGACATAACCCCCTTGGCCCGTGAGGATTTTCCAAGCCCATTTGGTCATCAAGCACCAATTCATAATTTAGGTATTGATAATTATGAGGCCCCCGACTTCTTTGGGGGAGCATATGTGTTCCCAATTAACCATGTGATACTTTTGCCTCCTATTCTTTTGCCCCAAAAAAATCTCGACCTCACTTTGTCGAAGGCAGTATGAGTCCCATCTTTAAGAAGGTAAAACCCCATAACAAACATTGGGATATTCGCGAGGCAGTCATTAATGAGGATTAAATGTCCACCTAATGCCAACAGTTTACCTTGCGACGGTTCTACCCCATCGGCAACCTTCTCCACAATTGGATCGAAGTCCCCCATAGTCAATGCTCTATTCGAAATTGGCATACCCAGGTGAGGGAGTCATGGACTAAGGGGTCCTCGGGGCGACGTCCCATTGTACATGGGCCGGACTGATGGAGCCATATATTGACAGGAGATCTATGAAGCCGTGGTGTGCCCTCCAAGTCAAGAAGGCAGAGGATCCCTTTAATTCCTTATTGTAATCTATCTTTGGTAATCCTAGCCCTATCAGTGTCTATATAAACCAAGGGTTGTAGTCATCAAGGAGAGAGCTACTACATTCATCACCCCCTAGCCTTAGGGTTTAGCTCATGCTGATCTCGAGGTAGATCTACTCTATAAACCACATTATACAGTCAATATAATCAAGCAGGACATAGGGTTTTACCTCTTCGAGAGGGCCTGAACCTAGGTAAACACTGTGTTCGTCGTCCCCTGTTACCCATCGATCCTAGATCCACAGCTCGGGACCCCCTACCCCGAGGTCTCCCGGTTTTGACACCGACATTGGTGCTTTCACTGAGAGTTCCGCTATGGGGTCGCTTAAAGGATCGATGGCTCGCCTGATCATGGGAGAAGGCATCGGATCCGGGGACTTCTTCATCCCAGGTCAACTCTTCGCGTTCGGCAACGTTGTCCTGCATGCTGACCCGACTGGTCGTCTGGATCAGATTGACAACTTCACCCCTGAACACCGAATTCGATTTAGCAACCTGGAATACGCAGCGGACTCACGGGGCGATCTGGTCTTCGTCGAGTTTACTACACCTTCCCGCACCCACGCAGGCCTTATCGTGCCCGCCCCGGAGTCTCCCTCCAATCTGATCTATGGATCGGCCCCAGCAGCTTCGAGCCAGGAGAGCTTCGCTTCAAGCGGTGGCCAGACTCCATCTTCATCCGAACCCATTATGCCCACGGAAGATTTGTCCTCGACCTTTGTGGCAGGATCAGGAGGCGGAAGCCAGGAATCAATCTCGGCCGAACATTTACTCCAGAATGCTCACCCAACCGTGAGCTCCCACGGCGAAGTGGTGGCCAATGGCCGGGAACTACTCTCGGCCCGAAGCAACTCGACCTCAAGCCCATGTGTGGAATCCACACGCAGGGATCAAAATGTTGGAAATATGCCCTAGAGGCAATAATAAAATGATTATTATTGTATTTCCTTGTTCATGATAATAGTCTATTGTTCATGCTATAATTGTATTAACTGGAAACCGTAATACATGTGTGAATACATATACCACAACTTGTCCCTAGTGAGCCTCTAGTTGACTAGCTCGTTGATTAATAGATGGTCATGGTTTCCTGACCATGGACATTAGATGTCATTGATATAGGGATCACATCATCAGAAGAATGATGTGATGGACAAGACCCAATCCTAAGCGTAGCACAAGATTGTGTAGTTCGTTTGCTAAAGCTTTTCTAATGTCAAGTATCATTTCCTTAGACCATGAGATTGTGCAACTCCCGGATACCGTAGGAATGCTTTGGGTGTACCAAACGTCACAACGTAACTGGGTGGCTATAAAGGTGCACTACAAGTATCTCCGAAAGTGTCTGTTGGGTTGGCACGAATCGAGACTGGGATTTGTCACTCCGTTTGACGGAGAGGTATCTCTGGGCCCACTCCGTAATGCATCGTCATAATGAGCTCAATGTGACTAAGTAGTTAGTGACGGGATCATGCATTATGGAACGAGTAAAGTGACTTGCCGGTAACAAGATTGAACGAGGTATTGTGATACCGATGATCGAATCTCGGGCAAGTAACATACCGATTGACAAAGGGAATTGTATACGGGATTGATTGAATCCCCGACATCATGGTTCATCTGATGAGATCATCGTGGAACATGTGGGAGCCAACATGGGTATCCAGATCCCGCTGTTGGTTACTGGTCGGAGAACGTCTCGGTCATGTCTGCATGGTTCTTGAACCCGTAGGGTCTACACACTTAGTTGTTATGGGAAATAATATGTGGTTACCGAAGGTTGTTCGGAGTCCCGGATGAGATCCCGGACATGACGAGGAACTCCAGAATGGTCCGGAGGCGAAGATCGATATATTGGACGAAGGGTATTGGAGTCCAGAATTGTTCTGGGAGTACCGGGTGACAACCAGCCTGACCAAAAGGTGTTTTGGAGGCCCCAACAAGCGTTGGGGGGCCTTATGGGCCAAGGGGAGGGGGCACACCAGCCCACTAAGGGGATGTGCGCCCCTCCCAACCCCTCTCATGTAACATGGAGAGGTGGGGGCGCCTCCCCTAGGGCAGCCGCCCCTCCCGGCTTGGGGGGCAAGTTTCCTAGGGGTGGGGGCGCCCAAACCCATCTAGGATTTCCCCTGTGGCCGCCGCCCCTCCCCTAGGGAAACCCTAGGGCACCTCCTCTTCCCTCCTCCCCCCTATATATAGTGAGGGAGATAGAGGGCAACCGCACCCCTTCCCTGGCGCAGCCCCTCCCTCCTCCGACACCTCCTCCTACTCTGTAGTGCTTGGCGAAGCCCTGCCGGAGAACCACGAGCTCCATCGCCACCACGTCGTCGTGCTGCTGGAGTTTTCCCTCAACTTCTCCTCTCCCCTTGCTGGATCAAGAAGGAGGAGACGTCCACAGGCTGTACGTGTGTTGAACACGGAGGCGCCGTCCGTTCGGCGCTTAGATCGGAATCGACCGCGATCTGAATCGCTGCATGTACGACTCCACCAACCGCGTTCTTGTAACGCTTCCGCGTCGCGATCTTCAAGGGTATGAAGATACACTCATCCTCTCCCTCTCTTGTTGCTAGAATCTCCATAGATTGATCTTGGTGATGCGTAGAAAATTTTGAATTATTGCTACGTGCCCCAACAGTGGCATCATGAGCTAGGTCTATTGTGTAGATTCTATGCACGAGTAGAACACAAGTAGTTGTGGGCGTTGGTTTGTTCAATTTTCTTACCTTACTAGTCCTAGCTTGTTTCGGCGGTATTGTGGGATGAAGCGGCCCAGACCGACCTTACACGTACGCTTACGTGAGACAGGTTCCACCGACTGACATGCACTTGTTGCATAAAGGTGGCTAGCGGGTGCCAGTCTCTCCCACTTTAGTCGGATCGGATTCGGTGAAAAGGGTCCTTATGAAGGGTAAATAGCAATTGGCATATCACCATTGTGGCTTTTGCGTAGGTAAGAAGCGTTCTTGCTAGAAACCCATAGCAGCCACGTAAAACATGCAACAACAATTAGAGGACGTCTAACTTGTTTTTGCAGGGTATGCTATGTGATGTGATATGGCCAAAATAATATGATGAATGATATGTGAAGTATGAGATTTATCATGTTCTTGTAATAGGAATCACGACTTGCATGTCGATGAGTATGACAACCGGCAGGAGCCATAGGATTTGTCTTAATTTATTGTATGACGTGCGTGTCAATCAGAACATCATGTAATTACTTTACTTTATTGCTAACCGTTAGCCATAGTAGTAGAAGTAATAGTTGGTGAGACAACTTCATGAAGACACGATGATGGAGATCATGATGATGGAGATCATGGTGTCATGCCGGCGACGAAGGTGATCATGCCGCGCCTCAAAGATGGAGATCAAAGGCGCAAGATGATATTGGCCATATCATGTCACTCTATGATTTGCATGTGATGTTTGTCATGTTTACATCTTATTTTCTTAGAACGACGGTAGCACAAATAAGATGATCCCTCATAAAATTTCAAGAAAGTGTTCCCCCTAACTGTGCACCGTTGCGAAAGTTCGTTGTTTCGAAGCACCACGTGATGATCGGGTGTGATAGATTCTAACGTTCACATACAACGGGTGTAAGCCAGATTTACACATGCGAAACACTTAGGTTGATTTGACGAGCCTAGCATGTACAGACATGGCCTCGGAACACAAGAGACCGAAAGGTCGAACATGAGTCGTATAGTGGATACGATCGACATGAAGATGTTCACTGATGATGACTAGTTCGTCTCACATGATGATCAGAAACGGCCTAGTTGACTCGGATCATGTATCACATAGATGACTAGAGGGATGCCTATCTAAGTGGGAGTTCATTAAATAATCAGATGAACTTAATTATCATGAACATAGTCAAAAGGTCTTTACAAATTATGTTCTAGCCTACGCTTTGGTTCTACTGTTTTAGATTGTTCCTAGAGAAAAAAAATTAGTTGAAAGTTGATAGTAGCAATTATGCGGACTGGGTCCGTAAACTGAGGATTGTCCTCATTGCTGCACAAAAGGCTCATGTCCTTAATGCATCGCTCGGTGTGCCGAACCTCGAGCGTTGTCTGTGGATGTTGCAAACATCTGACATACACGTTTTGATGACTACGTGATAGTTCAGTGCGTAATGTTAAACGGTTTAGAATTGAGGCGCCAAAGACGTTTTTGAAACGTCGCAGAACATATGAGATGTTCCAAAGACTGAATTGGGATTTCAGATTAGTGCCCACGTCAAGAGGTATGAGACCTCTGACAAGTTTCTTAAGCCTGTAAACTAAGGGAGAAAATCTCAATCGTTGAGCATGTGCTCAGATTGTCTGAGTACTACAATCGCTTGAATCGAGTGGGAGTTAATCTTCCAGATGAGACAGTGATAGTTCTCCATAGTCACTGCCACCAAGCTATTAGAGCTTCGTGATGAACTATAACATATCAGGGATAGACATGATGATCCTTGAGCAATTCGCGATGTTTGACACCGCGAAAGTAGAAATCAAGTAGGAGCATCAATTGTTGATGGTTAGTAAAACCACTAGTTTTCAAGAAGGGCAAGGGAAAGGGAAAGAAGGGATACTTCATGAAATGGCAAATCAGTTGCTGCTCTAGTGAAGAAACCCAAGGTTGAACCCAAACCCGAGACTAAGTGCTTCTGAAATGAGGGAACGGTCACCGAAGCAGAACTACCCTAGATACTTGGTAGATGAGAAGGCTGGCAAGGTCGACAGAAGTATATTGGATATACATTATATTAATGTGTACTTCACTAGTACTCCTAGTAGCACCAGGGTATTAGATACCGGTTCGGTTGCTAAGTGTTAGTAACTCAAAATAAAAGCTGCGGAATAAACGGAGACTAGCTAAAGGTGAGATGACAATATGTGTTGGAAGTGTTTCCAAGGTTGATGTGATCAAGCATCGCATGCTCCCTCTACCATCGAGATTGGTTTTAACCCTAAATAATTGTTATTTGGTGTTTGCGTGGAGCATAGACATGATTGGATTATGTTTATCGCAATACGGTTATTCATTTAAGGAGAATAATGGTTACTCTGTTTATTTGAATAATACCTTCAATGGTCTTGCACCTAAAATGAATGGTTTATTGAATCTCGATCGTAGTGATACACATGTTCATGCCAAAAGATATAAGATAGTAATGATAGTACCACATACTTGTGGCACTGCCATTTGAGTCATATTGGTATAAAACGCATGAAGAAGCTCCATGTTGATGGATCTTTGGACTCACTCGTTTTTGAAAAGATTGAGACATGCGAACCATGTCTATTGGTATATATGCATGAAGAAACTCCATACAGATGGATCATTTGGACTCACTTGATTTTGAATCACTTGAGACATGCAAATCATACCACATGGGCAAGATGACTGAAAGGCCTCGTTTTCAGTGACATGGAACAAGAGAGCAACTTGTTGGAAGTAATACATTTGATGTGTGCAATCCAATGAGTGCTGAGGCACGCAGTGAATATTGTTATGCTCTTACTTCACAAATGATTTGAGTAGATGCTGAGTACATTTACTTAATGAAATACAAGTCTGAATTATTGAAAGGTTCAAACAATTTCAGAGTGAAGTTGAAGATCTTCGTGATAAGAGGATAAAATGTCTATGATATGATCATAGAGATGAATATCTGAGTTGCGAGTTTGGTACACAATTAAGACATTGTGGAAATTGTTTTGCAACTATTACCGCCTAGAACACCATATTGTGATGGTGTGTCCGAACATCATAGCTGCACCCTATTGGATATGGTGCATACCATGATGTCTCTTATCAAATTACCACTATCGTTTATAGGTTAGGCATTAGAGACAACCGCATTCACTTTAAATAGGGCACCATGTAATTCCGTTGAGATGGCACCGTATGAACTATGGTTTAGAGAAACCTAAGCTGTCATTTCTTAAAAGTTTAAGGGTTGCGACGCTTATGTGAAAAGTTTTAGCCTGATAAGCTCGAACCCAAAGCGGATAAATACATCTTCATAGCACACCCAAAACAGTTGGGTATACCTCCTATTCAGATCCGGAAGCAAAAGTGATTGTTTCTAGAACTGGATCCTTTCTCGAGGAAAAGTTTCTCTCGAAAGATGAGTGGGAGGATGGTGGAGACTTGATGAGGTTATTGAACCATCACTTCAACCAGTGTGTAGCAGGGCACATGAAGTCATTTCTATAGCACCTACACCAATTGAAGTGGAAGCTGATGATAGTGATCACGAAACTTCAGATCAAGTCACTACCAATACTCGTAGGTCGACAAGGATGCATACTATTTCAGAGTGGTATGTAATCCTGTCTTGGAGGTCATGTTGCTAGACAACAATGAACCTACGAGCTATGGGGAAGCGATGGTGGGCCCGGATTCCGAGGGATGGCTCGAGGCCATAAAATCTGAGAGGATCCATGTATGAAAACAAAGTATAGACTTTGGAAGAACTACTTGATGGTCATAAGGCTGTTGGGTACAGATGAATTTTAAAAGGAAGACAGACAATGATGGTAAGTATCACCATTAAGAAAGCTCAACTTGTCGTTAAGATGTTTTCCGACAAGTTCAAGGAGTTGACTACGGTGAGACTTTCTCACTCGCAGCGATGCTAAGAGTCTGTTGGAATTGTATTAGCAGTTACTGCATTATTTATGAAATCTTGCAGATAGGATGTCAAAACATTGTTTCCTCGACAATTTTCTTGAGGAAAGGTTGTATGTGATACAACCAGAAGGTTTTGTCAATCCTAAAAGATGCTAACAAGTATGCAAAGCTCCAGCAACCCTTCTAAGGACTGGAGTAAGCATCTCGGAGTTGGAATATACGCTTTGATGAGATGATCTAAGATTTTGGGTTTGTACAAAGTTTATGAGAAACTTGTATTTCCAAAGAAGTGAGTGGGAGCACTATAAAATTTCTGATAAGTATACGTTGTTGACATATTGTTGATCGGAAATGATGTAGAATTTCTGGAAAGCTTATAGGGTTGTTTGAAAGGTGTTTTCAATGGAAAACCTGGATTAAGCTACTTGAACATTGAGCATCAAGATCTACAAGGATAGATCAAAACCGCTTAATAGTACTTTCAAATAAATACATACCGTGACAAGATTTTGAAGGAGTTCAAACAAATCAGCAAAGAAGGAGTTCTTGGCTGTGTTATAAGGTGTGAGAATTGAGTAAGACTCAAGATCTGACCACGGCAGAAGACAGAGAAAGGATGAAGGTCGTCCCCTATGCTTTAGACGTAGGCTCTACAGTATGCTGTGCTGTGTACGGCACCCGAAGTGTGCCTTGCCATGAAGTCAATCAAGGGGTACAAGAGTGATCCAGGAATGGATCACATGACAGCGGTCAAACTTATCCTTAGTAAATAGTGGACTAAGGAATTTTCTCGACTATGGAGGTGGTAAAAGAGTTCGTCCTAAAGGGTTACGTCGATGCAAACTTTGACACTAATCCGGATGACTCTGAGTAGTAAACCGGATTCGTATAGTAGAGCAGTTGTTTGGAATAGCTCCAAGTAGCGCGTGGTAGCAGCATCTACAAGATAACATAGAGATTTGTAAAGCACACACGGATCTGAAAGGTTCAGACCCGTTGACTAATAACCTCTCTCACAAGCGATATATGATCAAACCCCATGGGTGTTGGATTCATTACAATCACATAGTGATGTGAACTACATTATTGACTCTAGTGCAAGTGGGAGACTGTTGGAAATATGCCCTAGAGGCAATAATAAAATGGTTATTATTGTATTTCCTTGTTCATGATAATTGTCTATTGTTCATGCTATAATTGTATTAACTGGAAACCGTAATACATGTGTGAATACATAGACCACAACTTGTCCCTAGTGAGCCTCTAGTTGACTAGCTCGTTGATCAATAGATGGTCATGGTTTCCTGACCATGGACATTAGATGTCATTGATAGCGGGATCACATCATTAGGAGAATGATGTGATGGACAAGACCCAATCCTAAGCGTAGCACAAGATCGTGTAGTTTGTTTGCTAAAGCTTTTCTAATGTCAAGTATCATTTCCTTAGACCATGAGATTGTGCAACTCCCGAATACCGTAGGAATGCTTTGGGTGTACCAAACGTCACAACGTAACTGGGTGGCTATAAAGGTGCACTACATGTATCTCCGAAAGTGTTTGTTGGGTTGGCACGAATCGAGACTGGGATTTGTCACTCCGTATGACGGAGAGTATCTCTGGTGCCCACTCGATAATGCATCATAATAATGAGCTCAATGTGACTAAGTAGTTAGTCACGGGATCATGCATTACAGAACGAGTAAAGTGACTTGCCGGTAACGAGATTGAACGAGGTATTGGGATACCGACGATCGAATCTCGGGCAAGTAACATACCGATTGACAAAGGGAATTGTATACGGGATTGATTGAATCCCCGACATCGTGGTTCATTTGATGAGATCATCGTGGAACATGTGGGATCCAACATGGGTATCCAGATCCCACTACTGGTTACTGGCCGGAGAACTTCTCGGTCATGTCTGCATGGTTCCCAAACCCGTAGGGTCTACACACTTAAGATTTGGTGACGCTAGAGTTGTTATGGGAAATGTGGTTACCGAAGGTTGTTCGGAGTCCCGGATGAGATCCCGGACATGACGAGGAACTCCGGAATGGTCCGAAGGCGAAGATCGATATATTGGACGAAGGGTATTGGAGTCTGGAATTGTTCTGGGAGTATTAGGTGACGACTAGCATGACCGAAAGGTGTTTCGAAGGCGCCGACAAGTGTTGGGGGGCCTTATGGGCCAAGGGGAGGGGGCACACCAGCCCACTAAGGGGCTGTGCGCCCCTCCCAACCCCTCTCATGTAACATGGAGAGGTGGGGGCGCCTCCCCTAGGGCAGCCGCCCCTCCTGGCTTGGGGGGCAAGTTTCCTAGGGGTGGGGGCGCCCAAACCCATCTAGGGTTTCCCCTGTGGCCGCGGCCCCTCCCCTAGGGAAACCCTAGGGTGCCTCCTCCTCCCCCCTTCCCCTATATATAGTGAGGGAGAGAGAGGGAAGCCACACCCCCTTCCCAGGCGCAGCCCCTACCTCCTCCAACACCTCCTCCTACTCCGTAGTGCTTGGCGAAGCCCTGCCGGAGAACCACGAGCTCCATCGCCACCACGCCGTCGTGCTGCTGGAGTTTTCCCTCAACTTCTCCTCTCCCCTTGCTGGATCAAGAAGGAGGAGACGTCCCCGGGCTGTACGTGTGTTGAACGCGGAGGCGCCGTACGTTCGGCGCTTAGATCAAAATCGACCGCGATCTGAACCGCTGCGTGTACGACTCCACCAATCGCATTCTTGTAACGCTTGCGCATCACGATCTTCAAGGGTATGAAGATGCACTCATCCTCTCCCTCTCTTGTTGCTAGAATCTCCATAGATTGATCTTGGTGATGCATAGAAAATTTTGAATTATTGCTACATGCCCCAACACAAAATTCGTCCTTGACTTCCGATGACTGTCCGGACCCCTTCGAGGATCCGGTCCCGCATACCTATCTTAGCTCGGCCTGTAGAAATCAAGGACTGGCTAGAGCATTGACTGCCCCCGTTGCAACGGAATCCGACCTAGAGCCCTCGAGTTCGGCCACCCTCGCTATGATAAATGAGGCGTTGGACCAAATTCAAAAAATGACTATCCGGAGGATCTCTCCCCCTCTCACGATCGTCAACCCGTCGAGGAGTACTACAAGGAATTTTGCATCCCACCCACCACCCACTTGGTAGCCACTATCGATGATTTAACCGATATGCTAGACTATAATTCAGAGAATATCGAACACATGGACGAGGGGGGCGGAGCCACGACCAGTGCCGATGTTGCCCCCAGCTATCGGCCGCTGGTCGGCCACTTCCACCTACAACATCTACATGGTGGATGAGGGAGTCTTGGATTAAGGGGTCCTCGTGCGTCCGGACTATTGACATGGGCCGGACTGATGGGCTGTGAAGATACAAGACAGAAGACTTCTTTCCGTGTCCGGATGGGACTCTCCTTTGCGTGGATGGCAAGCTTGGCGATTCGGATATGTAGATTCCTTTCTATGTAACCGACTTTGTACAACCCTAGTTCCCTCTGGTGTCTATATAAACCGGAGGGTTTAGTCCGTAGAGGCGATGACAATCACAATCATACATGCTAGACTTCTAGGGTTTTAGCCATTACGATCTCGTGGTAGATCAACTCTTGTAATACTCATATTCATCAAGATCAATCAAGCAGGAAGTAGGGTATTACCTCCATAGAGAGGGCCCGAACCTGGGTAAACATCATGTCCCCCGCCTCCTGTTAACATTAGCCTTAGATGCACATTTTGGGACCCCCTAGCCGAGATCCACCGGTTTTGACACCGACATTGGTGCTTTCATTGAGAGTTCCACTGCGTCGTCACCAAAAGGTTTGATGGCTCCGTCAATCATCTACAACAATGTAGTCCAGGGGAGGTTTTGCTCCCCGGACAGATCTTTGTATTCGGCGGCTTTGCACTGTGGGCCAACTCGCTTGGCCATATGGAGCAGATTGACAGCTATGCCCCTGGCCATCGGGTCAGATTTGGAAGCTTGAATTACGTGGTCGATATCTACGGAGACTTGATCTTCGACGGATTCGAGCCCATGACGGCTGCTCCCTGCCACCACAATGAACATGACCTAAATCTGTCATCGGACCGTGCTTAGGAGATAGCACCTATAACCACTCTGGCCCTAGATCCAGAGTAGATTGTGCTATCCGAGGACGGGATGCTCAACCCCGCCACGGAAGCCGCGGACTCAGCAGCGTTGGAGCCGCACACAGATCCAACCTCGAGCGGGGCCTGTGTCATCGGAACCTCGAATTCGTCTCTGGCCATAAGTTCCGAACTACGTGCATCCGCGCCCATCGAACCTGATTAGGCGCCGATCATCGAGTTCAGCTCCGCGGACATCTTCCGGCACTCACCTTTAGGCGATGTGCTAAACTCACTAAAAGCCCTCTCCTTGTCAGGTGACTCTCAGCCGAACTATATCCGACTTGAATTGGAAGCCGACGACGGGGAATTTCGATTCCCACCCACCACCCACTGCATAGCCACTGTCGAAGACTTAATCGACATGCTTGATTACGACTCTGAAGACATCAATGGTATGGACGACGATGCCGGGGAGGAGCAGGCACAAAAACCACCGCTTACAGGGCGCTGGACAACCACCTCCTCATATGACGTATACATGGTGGACACACCCAAAGAGAACAACGGTGACAATGAGAAGGATCCAGTCGAGGATAAACCTCCTGAGATACAGCAAAAACACCGATGTCAGCGGCGCTGCTCTAAACCACGCCATGGAAAAAGCAACAATACCGGCACAAGAGAAAATAATACTCCCGACGATGCCGAAGACAATGAAGACCCCATTGAGCCAACTTCCGAACATGACAAACGGGAAGATGGGCGAGTTAGCCCTGATGAACAGGCCATGAATGAAGACTCGGAGGACAGCAACTACCTTCCGCTCTCCGAGGACGATGTAAGCCTCGGCGGCAAAGACTTTATTGTGCCTGAGGAGCCCGTCGACCAAGAGCGCTTTAAGCGCCGGCTAATAGCCACTGCCGGGAGCCTGAAAAAGAAGTAGCAACAGCTTGAAGCTGACCAAGATCTGCTCAACGATAGATGGACTAATGTCCTAGCAGCCGAAGAATACAGCCTCGAGTGCCCAAATAGAAGTTACCCGAAGTGCAAATTGTTACCCCAGTTCGATGACGAGGCGCTGGAGCCCATCCTACCAGCGCATAGTGCGGCTGACCGACCACCACGTGGCCGGGACAAAGCGGCAGCTCGAGCCGAACACCAGCCCACACTACCTCGCCGTAAAAACAGAAATACAATAGCTCGGGGATACACATATGACCTGCGGCATGACATGGAAAATAGAGCAGGTCAGACCAGATCGATCTATGGATCGTGGGGGCGTGCCCCTACGCGCGATGATGGCCATCCGGCCAGACATGACAAACATGACCACGCCCGGACTAAAGACCGCAGATGAACTCCATCCGAGCTACGTCGTGACTTGGCCCGATATAGAGGCGCCACACACCCCCTTTGCTTCACTGATGAAGTAATGGAACATGAATTACCGAAAGGGTTTAAACCCATTAACATCAAGTCATATGATGGGACAACAGACCCCATGGTATGGATTGAGGATTTTCTTCTCCATATTCATATAGCCCGCGGTGATGATCTTCATGCCATCAAATACCTCCTGCTAAAACTCAAGGGACCAGCTCGGCACTGGTTGAACAGTCTGCAAGAAAACTCAATCGACAGCTGGGAAGACTTGGAATACGCCTTCCTTGATAACTTCCAAGGGACATACGTCCGACCTCCGGATGCCGATGACTTAAGTCACATAGTTCAACAACCCGGTGAGTCAGCCACAAAATTCTAGACTAGGTTCTTAGCTAAAAAGAACCAGATCGTCGACTGTCCGGATGCCAAAGCCCTAGCGGCCTTCAAACATAGGATCAGTGATGAATGGCTCACCCGACACCTCGGCCAAGAAAAGCCGAAGTCTATGGCAGCCCTCACGACGCTTATGACCCGCTTCTGCGTGGGCGAGGATAGCTAGCTAGCCCATAGCAATAACAATGCAAGCGAACCTGGCACTTATGAAGCGAGAAATAGCAACGGCAAGCCCCGACGCAATAGACACAAGCATTGAAACAACGGTGACAACACCGAAGACATGGCGGTCAACGCCGGATTCAGTGTCTCTAAGTCCGGTCAGCGGAAGAAGCCATACGAAAGAAACAATCCGGGCCCGTCCAGCTTGGACCGCATACTCCATCATCCATGTCAAATCCACGGCACCCCTGACAAACCAGCTAATCATACCAACAGAGAGTGTTGGGTTTTTAAACAGGCCGGCAAGCTAAATGCCGAGCACAAGGAGAAGGGGTCACAAAGCAAGGACGATGACGAGGAGCCCTGGCCACCGAACACAGGGGGACAGAAGAAGTCCCTCCCCCAAGTTAAAACAGTGAACATGATATACGCTACCCACATCCCCAAGAGGGAGCGCAAGCACGTGCTCAGGGACGTCTATGCGATAGAGCCAGTCGCCCCAAAGTTCAACCCATGGTCGTCCTGCCCGATCACCTTCGATCGCAGGGACCATCCGACCAGTATCCGTCATGGCGGTTCAGACACACTGGTCCTCGACCTAATCATTGATGGATTCCATCTTACGCGAGTCCTTATGTACGGTGGTAGCAGCTTGAACCTGCTCTATCAGGACACAGTGCGCTAAATGGGTATTGATCCCTGAAGGATCAAGCCCACAAAACCTACCTTTAAAGGTGTCATACCAGGTGTAGAAGCCCGCTGTACGGGCTCAATCACACTGGAGGTGGTCTTCGGATCCCCGGAGAGTTTCCAAAGCGAAGAGTTGATCTTCGATATCGTCCCCTTCCGCAGTGGCTATCACGCACTGCTCGGACAAACCGCATTTGCTCGATTCAATGCAGTGCTGCACTACGCTTATCTCAAGCTCAAGATGCCCAGACCATGTGGTGTCATAACAGTCACTGGAAACACGGAATGCTCCCTCCGTACCGAGGAGCACACCACGACCCTTGCAGCAGAAGTATAGAGCGGCCTTTTCAGGCAGAACCTTAATTTGGCGGCCAAGCTCCCGGACACTGTAAAACGAGTCCGAACTACTCTAAAGCAGGATAGTCCATCTCGTCAAGAGCTTGACTAGCAATTCGGCCTCCGTCCCAGTCCCGACCAAGCGGCGACATTCATACCATGCGTACATAACTATGCACTTAAAATACCATGGGCATAGACGGAGGCACAGCTAGATCGTGGTCCATAATACGGCTCAATCGCTCCTGGACCCGCATACTTTTACTTTTTCATTTTTCTTTTCAGGTCTCTTTTTTTCCCAGGTCCTTCCTGGTGACCTGATTGATGGACCCACAGAGGGATGGATACACCAAGACGGCAAGAAGCTTTGACGTATAAGGGAATTTCTAGGTGGTCTCTTTAAATGATCGTTATGCCTGTTTTAAAGACCCGCACGCAGCTCTCCCTTGGTCGTGACATGTTAAATAGCCCTGTTTGCTTATTGCACTACTTGTACAAATATGCTTTGACGTATTAATCAAACTACAATGGAAATAGTTTGCGGCCCAATTTCTGCGGCATTAGCCTATTGCTTCATTTTTCTTTTTTGATATTTTTATTAATTGCATCCGTACACTCTGGTATGCCTTAATTCGCCAGGGGCTTCATTACGATCCATAATACGGCAACAAAGTCCATACACTTTTTTACAATATAGTTCGGCACCCCAAACTTATAGCATTATATGCATCTTCTCCGAATCATGTCTTTGGTCAATAGTTGGGTTGCCCGGCTCCAGTGCTTACTACCTTACGTTCTGCTATATCGGCTAGGGTAGTAAAGGGAGAACTACTGCGATTGTGTCCTGGTTCATCCGGATGAGCACCTCAGTAGAGAAAGCGGAAAACAGACTGTCATGATGCGGCGTGATCCGGTCAGCTGTTCTAGAGGTTACAAATCTGTAGCGATTTTTTCCGCATTATGTGATGAATCAGTTTTTATCCGATCATGTGTTTACAGCATCCCAAGTTCGGACTTACGAATACTAGGGGCTGCACCTAAATTTCTATTGTCAAACTCCTATGGCTAAGTGAGGGTGATAAAGCCACATAGTCCGATTGCCTGGTTTGTTGCGCTAAACACCTCCTTTAAGGACCAAACTTTGGAGTAAAGAGTGTTTAGATTTATCTCGAACACCCCCGTACTACCTACATGGGGGCAGAAGCCGACGACTGGCCAACTCTCAGATTTAACAATATGGCCGCACAAGAGGTAAAATTTTAAATAACAAGCATTGTATTACATAACGATCTTGTTTCATAGTACATGACAGGATAACATGAATGTATTCATTCAAAGATAACATCCTTAGCACATTGCTCTGCCACAAGGCGGGACCCGTCCAGGACACTGTCAAAATACAGCTCGGGCGTGCGGTGCTCCTTGCCCGCGGGTAGTCCCTCGGTTGCAACCTTCACGACGTCCATCTTCACCCAATGCATCTTGACTCGGGCGAAGGCCATGCGTGCGCCTTCGATGCAGACCGACCGCTTGATGGCATCCAGCCGAGGGCAGGCATTGACCAGCCGCTTCACGAGCCCGAATTAGCTGCTGGGGATGGCTTCGGCAGGCCATAGTCATATTATTAAATCCTTCATGGCTAGTTCGGCCGCCTTGTGCAGTTCGACCAGCTATTTTAGCTGATCGCTAAAGGGCACCGGATATTCCGGCGCAAGGTATTGCGACCAAGATAGCTTCTCCTTAGAGCTCCCCTCTTTGGCTCGGAAGAATTCCGCAGTGTCTGAAATGCTACACGGCAGATCCACAAACGCCTCTGGAGAACTCCAAATCTGGGTCAATAATAGGAACCTTTTCTTCACATATTTGCTCTGCATAATAAAGGCCTTACCCGTCGCTGTTTTTCTAGCCTCCTGGATTTCCTGGAGGGCGCCTTGGGCTTCAACTCGGGCATCGTGTGCATTTTGGCGGGCCTTGTCAAGTTCGGACTCTTGATCCGCAAGGTTGCGCTCCAAGGACTCGCATTTCTTCACGGCGTCCTGGAGCTCCTGCTGGACCTCACTGACCCTGGCCTCATGCTTTTCACGGGCCGTCTTTTCCTTGGCCGCTTTCTCCTCGGCCTCGGCCAGCGCCTTCTTGAGGGTCTCCACCTCGGTCGCCGCTCCTAACAAATAAAATGGCACTTTAGTCAGCACAAATCATTCATCCTTCCTGAATATATACAAGGTTATTGCATACCTTGACTATCTTCCAGCTGCTTTTTCACATGTCCGAGCTCCTCCTCGGTCCGCTCCAGACTCTGCTTCAGTCCGGAGAGCTCAACAGTGTGAGAGGTCATAGCCAGTAGCGACGCCTGCTTTTTCACATAGACATGTCAGGTTAGTCTCCTGCGAAAATTATTTGATCCTATGTTCGGCTTTTCTTTCTGAACACCGGACAAAGTCTCAGGGGTTACTGTCTATACGGTGACATTCATTTTGCATAGTTGCGTTGCTTACCTCAAAGCCTGTTAGAAGGCTTGTGAAGGCTTCGATCAGTTTGCTCTTCGCGCACTAGATCCTCTCAATCATCGTACCCATAAGGGTACGGTGTTCCTCAACAATAGAAGCGCCTCGCAGCGCTTCCAGCAAAGTATCCGACGCCTCTGGATGAACAGAGGTCACCGGTGGAATAGGCACACCTCCTTCTTTTGAAGGAGGCTGCTTGCCTGATTCTGGAGCCGTATAGGTCTCCGGAATTGTATTCGGCTGGGGGCCGAACTGAATATGGCCCCCAACGCCCGTCTCCAGGGGATTTGCTCCTCCATGTGTCCGGCGACCGAGGCTTCACCCTCCGGCGCCACACTGGCGGCCTCCTGAATCTCTCCCTGGCCTGGGATCCTTCAAGACAACACCTCGGTGTCCTCCATGGCCTTGGGAGAGGAGGCCACTGGAAGGGTTCCGCTGTCCATCTCCTCCGGGTCCAGCGAATCTCCCGAAGATTAGGACCGCTCGAGGTTGGACCGAGCCGGACTGCAAATACACAATTCAACATATTAATACTATGAAGTAGTGAGGCCGGATATATGAATGCATCCGGGTTTTTGAGTACTCACGGTTTGGCCAGGGGCTTGTCCTTGGGGCGCCACTCCAAGCTGCTATCGGTGGCCGCTGTGGAGTTGTCCGGAAGGGAAGCTTTCCCCTTCTTGGACGCTTCGGCCTCCAGACGCATGGAGGCCGGCCTCTTCTTTCTCCGCCCCCCCAGGGGGGAATGGCTTTCTTCTTCCTCCTCCTCTTCCTCGTCGTCCTCGATGGCGGAGGAATGAGTCTCGACGTCTTCAGACGTCACATCCGAAGTGCCCTTGCAACAGAGACCAACTCTGGTCCCCTTGGCCTTCTTCTTGGCCTTCTTCTCCGGCGCTTGATAGGGCGCCGGAACCAGCATCTTCGTCAAATTTCTGGGTCTTCAGGCAGCGGAGCCGGACATTGAATCCGCTCCGCCTTCTTTGTCCAGCCCTGAGGGAATTTGTAGGAGGCTTAGGTGTCTTCCTTGAGTATTCAAGTAAAGGATACACCTTGAGAACATGAGAAAACTTACCGGACTAGCAGGATGGGCCAAGTCGTGCCCACGGTCCTCGTCGTGGCCGGCCGCGTCTCGCTGGACTTGACAAGCACCTTCCAGATGTCTTCGTGTGGAGTGTCTACGAACTTTAGCAAGGTCTGGTGCTTGGCCGGATTGTACTCCCATAAGTGGCAAGTCCGGCGTTGGCATGGTAGGATCCGGTGAATAAGTATCACCTGGATCACATTGACGAGCTTGATATTCTTGTTTATCATGTTCCGTATGCGCGTCTGAAGCGCTGTCATCTCATCCAGCGAAGACCAGTCCAGGCCCTTCTCTAGCCAGGAGGTGAGCCGCATAGGGGCTCCGGATCGGAATGCGGGAGCCGCGGCCCAGGTGGTTCCTCATGGCTCTGTGATGTAGAACCACTTTGACTGCCACCCTTTGACAGTCTCCACGAAGGAGCCTTAGGGCCATGTGACATTGGGCATCTTTCTCACCATGGCGCCTCCGCACTCCACGTGTTGACCACTCACCACCTTCGGCTTCACATTGAAGATTTTTAGCCATAATCTGAAGTGGGGAGGGATGCAGAGGAAGGCCTCGCACACGACAATAAATGTCGAGATGTTGTGAATGGAGTTGGGGGCCAGATCGTGGAAATCCAGCCCGTAGTAGAACATGAGTCCGCGGACGAACGGGTGGAGAGGGAATCCCAGCTCGCGGACGAAGTGGGAGATGAACACCACCCTCTCATGGGGCTCCGGGGTGGGGACGATCTGTCCCTTAGCCAGAAGCCGGTGGGTGATACGTCTCAAACGTATCTATAATTTTTTATTGTTCCATGCTATTATATTATCTGTTTTGGATGTTTAATGGGCATTGTTATAAACTTTTATATTATTTTTGGGACTAACCTATTAACTGGAGACCCAACCCAAATTGCTGTTTTTTTGCCTAATTCAGTGTTTCTCAAAAAAGGAATATCAAACGGAGTCAAAACGGAATGAAACCTTCGGGATAGTTAATTTTGGATCAAACGCAATCCAGGAGGCTTGGAGTAGACGTCAGGGAAGCAACGAGGTGGCCACGAGGGTGCAGGGCGCGCCCTACCCCCTGGGCATGCCCCCACCCTCGTGGGCCCCTCGTGGCTCCCTTGACCGACTTCTTTCACCTATATATACCCATATACCCCGAAAACATCTAGGAGCACAATAGAACGGGAGTTCCGCTGCCGCAAGCCTCTGTAGCCACCAAAAACCAATCGGGACCTTGTTCCTGTACCCTGCCGGAGGGGGGATCCCTCACCAGTGGCCATATTCATCATCCCGATGCTCTAAATGACGAGGAGGGAGTAGTTCACCCTCGGGGCTGAGGGTATGTACCAGTAGCTATGTGTTTGATCTCTCTCTCTCTCTCTCTCTCTCGGGTTCTTGATTTGGCATGATCTTGATGTATCGCGAGCTTTGCTATTATAGTTGGATCGTATGATGTTTCTCCCCCTCTACTCTCTTGTAATGGATTGAGTTTCCCCTTTGAAGTTATCTTATCGGATTGAGTCTTTAAGGATTTGAGAACACTTGATGTATGTCTTGCATGTGCTTATTTATGGTGACAATGGGATATTCACATGATCTACTTGATGTACGTTTTGGTGATCAACTTGCAGGTTCAGTGGCCTTGCGAACTTATGCATAGGGGTTGGCACACGTTTTCGTCTTGACTCTCCGGTAGAAACTTTGGGGCACTCTTTGAAGTACTTTGTGTAGGTTGAATAGATGAATCGTAGATTGTGTGATGCATATCATATAATCATGCCCACAGATACTTGAGGTGGCATTGGAGTATCTAGGTGACATTAGGGTTTTGGTTTATTTGTGTCTTAAGGTGTTATTCTAGTACGAACTCTATGATAGATCGAACGGAAAGAATAGATTCGTGTTATTTTACTATGGACTCTTGAATAGATCGATCAGAAAGGATAACTTTGAGGTGGTTTCGTACCCTACAATAATCTCCTCGTTTGTTCTCTGCTATTAGTGACTTTGGAGTGACTCTTTGTTGCATGTTGAGGGATGGTTATATGATCCAGTTATGTTATTATTGTTGAGAGAATTTGCACTAGTGAAAGTATGAACCTTAGGCCTTGTTTCCTACCATTGCAATACCGTTTGTGCTCACTTTTATCATTAGTTACCTTGCTGTTTTTATAATTTCAGATTACAAAAACCTATATCTACCATCCATATTGCACTTGTATCGCCATCTCTTCGCTGAACTAGTGCACCTATACAATTTACCATTGTATTGGGTATGTTGGGGACACAAGAGACTCTTTGTTATTTGGTTGCAGGGTTTTTTGAGAGAGACCATCTTAATCCTACGCCTCCCATGGATCCATAAACCTTAGGTCATCCAGTTGAGGGAAATTTGCTACTGTCCTACAAACCTCTGCACTTGGAGGCCCAACAACGTCTAAGAAGAAGGTTGCATAGTAGACATCAAGCTCTTTTCTGGCGCTGTTGCCGGGGAGGTGAGTGCTTGAAGGTATATCTTTAGATCTTGCAATCGAATCTTTTAGTTTTTTGTTTTATCACTAGTTTACTCTATAAAAGAAAACTACAAAAAAATGGAATTGAGTTTGCCTCATACGCTTCATCTTTTTAATATCTTTCGTGAAAATGATGGAAAGGAAAATTGTGCTCAATTGCTAGAAGAAGAATGCATTAAAATGTTTGGTACTAGATCTTTGTATGATGAGCATGATTGCAATGTTGTTAGTATGAATTCCTTGAATATCCATGATGCTAATGATATGCAAAGCCACAAGCTTGGGGAAGCTATGCTTGATGAATATGATATTTTTTGTCCCCCAAATTTTGATGAGCAAATTTATTATGATGAAAGCATGCCTCCTGTTTATGATGATTATTGTGATGATACGTATGCCATAAAGAATAAACTTGCTTATGTGGAGAGTAATAAAAATTCTATGCTTGTAGATCATAAAAAGAATGCTTTATGTGATGGTTATATTGTTGAATTCATTCATGATGCTACTGAAAATTATTATGATGGAGGAACATATGCTTGTAGGAATTGCAATAATATCAATTTTCCTCTCTATGTGCTTAAAATCTTGAAGTTATGTTTGTTTTGCCTTCCTATGCTAGTTGATTATTGTTCCCATAAGTTTTCTCACAAAATCCCTATGCATACGAAGTGGGTTAGGATTAAATGTGCTAGTCATATTCTTCATGATGCTCTCCTTAAGTTTCAATTCTTGGCTTTAATGTGAGCATCATTGAAATTATCATGCCTAGCTAGGGGCGTTAAACGATAGCGCTTGTTGGGAGGCAACCCAACTTTATTTTTGTCTTTACTTTTGTTTCTGTTTAGTAATAAATAATTCATCTAGCCTTTGGTTAGATGTGGTTTTATGTTTTAATTGGCGTTTGTGCCAAGTAGGACCTTTGGGAAGACTTTGGTGAAGTCTATGCGATCTTGCTGTAAAAAACAGAAACTTTTGCGCTCACGAGATTAGCTGCCATTTCTTACTGGAGAGTGCTTTTAGGTTGATTATTTTTGTAGATGATTAATATACAAATTCCTCAGGTCCACCAATTTATTTCAGAATTTTTTGAGTTACAGAAGTATTCGAATGATACAGATTACTACAGACTGTTCTGTCTTTGACAGATTCAGTTTTTCTATGTGTTGTTTGCCTATTTTGATGAATCTATGAGTAATATCAGAGGGTATGGACCATAGAGAAGTTGGAATACAGTAGATATTACACCAATATGAATTTAGAATGAGTTCATAACAGTAGCTAAGTATTGGTTTATTTTCTTATACTAACGGAGCTTACGAGTTTTCTGTTGACTTTTGTGTTGTGAAGTTTTCAAGTTTTGGGTAAAGATTCGATGGACTATGGAATAAGGAGTGGCAAGAGCCTAAACTTGGGGATTCCCCGGAAGGCATCCCCTCTTCGTCTTCATCTATCGTTAACTTTACTTGGAGCTATATTTTTATTCACCACATGATATGTGTTTTGCTTGGAGGGTCTTGTATGATATGAGTCTTTGCTTTTTAGTTTTCCACAATCATCCTTTCTGTACACACCTTTTGGGGAGAGACACCCATGATTCGGAATTTATTAGAATACTCTATGTGCTTCACTTATATCTTTTGAGCTAGACAATTTTGCTCTAGTGCTTCACTTATATCTTTTTAGAGCACGGCGGTGGTTTTATTTTGTAGAAATTATTGATCTCTCTGCTTCACTTATAATATTTTGAGAGTCTTTTAGAACAGCATGGTATTTTCTATGGTTATAAAATTGGTCCTAATATGATGGGCATCCAAGTTGGGTATAATAAAAACTATCATAGAAAGTGCATTGAATACTATGAGAAGTTTGATACTTGATATTTGTTTTGAGATATGAGGATGGTGATATTAGAGTCATGCTAGTTCAGTAGTTGAGACTTTGAGGAATACTTGTGTTGAAGTTTGTGATTCCCGTAGCATGCACGTATGGTGAACCGTTATGTGACGAAGTTGGAGCATGATTTATTTATTGATTGTCTTCCTTATGAGTGGCGGTCGGGGATGAGCGATGGTCTTTTCCTACCAATCTATCCCCCTAGGAGCATGCACGTAGTACTTTGTTTCAATAACTTGTAGATTTTTGCAATAAGTATATGAGTTCTTTATGACTAATGTTGAGTCCATGGATTATACGCACTCTCACCCTTCCACCATTGCTAGCCTCTCTTGTGTCGCGCAACTTTCGCCGGTACCATACACCCACCATATACCTTCCTCAAAACAACCACCATACCTACCTATTATGGCATTTCCATAGCCATTCCAAGATATATTGCCATGCAACTTTCCACCGTTCCGTTTATTATGACACGCTCCATCATTGCCATATTGCTTTTACATGATCATCTAGTTGACATCGTATTTGTGGCAAAGCCACCTTGTTAATTCTTTCATACATGTCACTCTTGATTCATTGCATATCCCGGTACACCGCCGGAGGCATCCACGTAGTGTCATATTTTGTTCTATGTATTGAGTTGTAATTCTTGAGTTGTAAGTAAATAAAAGTGTGATGATCTTCATTATTAGAGCATTGTCCCAAGTGAGGAAAGGATGATGGAGACTATGATTCCCCCACAAGTCGGGATGAGACTTCGGACTTTATGAAGAAAAAAGAGAAAGGCCATAAAAAAAGGAGAAAGGCCATAAAAATAGAGAAAGGCCATAAAAAAAGAAAGGCCCAAAAAATGAGAGAAAATGAGAGAAGGGACAATGTTACTATCCTTTTACCACACTTGTGCTTCAAAGTAGCACCATGATCTTCATGATAGAGAGTCTCCTATGTTGTCACTTTCATATACTAGTGGGAATTTTACATTATAGAGCTTGGATTGTATATTCCAATGATGGGCTTCTTCAAAATGCCCTAGGTCTTCGTGAGCAATCAAGTAGGATGCACACCCTCTTAGTTTCTTTTGTTGAGCTTTCATACACTTATACTAGTGCATCCGTTGCATGGCAATCCCTACTCACTCACATTGATACCTACTAATGGGGATCTCCATTGCCCCTTGATACGCCTAGTTGATGTGAGACTATCTTCTCCTTTTTGTCTTCTCCACAACCACCATTCTATTCCACATATAGTGCTATGTCCATGGCTCACGCTCATGTACTGCGTGAAAGTTGAAAATGTTTGAGAACATCAAAGTATGAAACAATTGCTTGGCTTGTCATCAGGGTTGTGCATGATTTAAATATTTTGTGTGATGAAGATAGAGCATAGCCAGACTATATGATTTTGTAGGGATAGCTTTCTTTAGCCATGTTATTTTGAGAAGACATGATTGCTTTGTTAGTATGCTTGAAGTATTATTGTTTTCATGTCAATATGAACTTTTATCTTGAATCATTTGGATCTGAACATTCATGCCACAATAAAGAAAATTACATTGAGAAATATGCTAGGTAGCATTCCACATCAAAAATTCTGTTTTTATCATTTACCTACTCGAGGACGAGCATGAATTAAGCTTGGGGATGTTTGATACGTCTCCAACGTATCTATAATTTTTGATTGTTCCATGCTATTATATTACCTATTTTGGATGTTTAATGGGCATTGTTATACACTTTTATATTATTTTTCGGACTAACCTATTAACTGGAGGCCCATCCCAAATTGCTGTTTTTTGCCTATTTCAGTGTTTCTCAGAAAAGGAATATCAAATGGAGTCCAAACGGAATGAAACCTTGGGGAGAGTTATTTTTGGAACAAATGCAATCCAGGAGACTTGGAGTAGACATCGGGGAAGCAACGAGATGGCAACGAGGGTCCAGGGCGTGCCCTACCCCCTAGGCGCGCCCCCACCCTCGTGGGCCCCTTGTGGCTCCCCTGACCGACTTCTTTCACCTATATATACCCATATACCCCAAAAACATCCAGGAGCACAATAGATCGGGAGTTCCGCCGCTGCAAGCCTCTGTAGCCACCAAAAACCAATCGGACCCTGTTCCGGCACCCTGCCGGAGGGGGGATCCCTCACCGGTGGCCATCTTCATCATCCTGGCGCTCTCCATGACAAGGAGGGAGTAGTTCACCCTCGGGGCTGAGGGCATGTACCAGTAGCTATGTGTTTGATCTCTCTCTCTCTCTCTCTCTCTCGTGTTCTAGATTTGGCACGATCTTGATGTATCGCGAGCTTTGCTATTATAGTTGGATCTTATGATGTTTTTCCCCCTCTACTCTCTTGTAATGGATTGAGTTTTCCCTTTGAAGTTATCTTATCGGATTGACTCTTTAAGGATTTGAGAACACTTGCTGTATGTCTTGCATGTGCTTATCTATGGTGAAAATGGGATATTCACGTGATCTACTTGATGTACGTTTTGGTGATCAACTTGCGGGTTCAGTGACCTTGTGAACTTATGCATAGGGGTTGGCACACATTTTCGTCTTGAATCTCCGGTAGAAACTTTGGGGCACTCTTTGAAGTACTTTGTGTTTGTTGAATAGATGAATCTGAGATTGTGTGATGCATATCGTATAATCATGCCCACGGATACTTGAGGTGACATTGGAGTATCTAGGTGACATTAGGGTTTTGGTTGATTTGTGTCTTAAGGTGTTAATCTAGTACGAACTCTATGATAGATCGAACGGAAAGAATAGCTTCGTGTTATTTTACTACGGACTCTTGAATAGATCGATCAGAAAGGATAACTTTGAGGTGGTTTCGTACCCTACAATAATCTCTTCGTTTGTTCTCCGCTATTAGTGACTTTGGAGTGACTCTTTGTTGCATGTTGAGGGATAGTTATATGATCCAGTTATGTTATTATTGTTGAGAGAACTTGCACCAGTGAAAGTATGAACCTTAGGCCTTGTTTCCTACCATTGCAACACCGTTTGTGCTCACTTTTATCATTAGTTACCTTGCTGTTTTTATAATTTCAGATTACAAAAACCTACATCTACCATCCATATTGCACTTGTATCACCATCTCTTCGCTGAACTAGTGCACCTATACAATTTACCTTTGTATTGGGTGTGTTGGGGACACAAGAGACTCTTTGTTATTTGGTTGCAGGGTTGTTTGAGAGAGACCATCTTCATCCTATGCCTCCCACAGATTGATAAACCTTAGGTCATCCACTTGAGGGAAATTTGCTACTGTCCTACAAACCTCTGCACTTGGAGGCCCAACAACGTCTACAAGAAGAAGGTTGCGTAGTAGACATCAGTGGGTGATTTCCTTGGCCAAGTACCCAGCCTCCCAAAGCTTTGTAATGTCCTTCTCCTGGACGGAGGAGGCCATCCACTTGCCTTGCGGTCCGGATCCAGACATGGTTGGAGTGGTTTTTTGGGGCGGAAAGGATGAGAACTTGGGCGCTGGAGCTCAAGAATAGGGGAGGCAGAGAGAGAGAAGGTTGTTGGGGAACGTAGTAATTTCAAAAAAATTCCTATGCACACGCAAGATCATGGTGATGCATAGCAACGAGAGGGGGAGTGTATCTTCATACCCTTGAAGATCGCTAAGCGGAAGCGTTTATCAACACGGTTGATGTAGTCGTATGTCTTCACGATCTGACCGATCCAAGTACCGAACTCATGGCACCTCCGAGTTCTGCACATGTTCAGCTCGATGACGTCCTCGCCTTCTCGATCCAGCAAGACGGGCGAAGTAGTAGATGAGTTCCGACAGCACGACAGCGTGGTGACGGTGTTGGTGAAGAACAATCACCGCAGGGCTTCGCCTAAGCACTAGGAAACTATGATGGAGGATAAACTAGAGGGGACGGGGTTGCCGGCACACGGCTTGGAGTTTCTTGATGTGTCTTTGGTGCTAGCCCTGCCCCTCTATTTATATGTTGAGCCTTGGGGTCGAAACTTGGAGTTAAAGCCCCCACAAAGTCGGTTTCACCCGAAAGGCAAGAGTCCTTCTCGGACTCCAGGGCCAGACGCCAGGGTTCCCAGCGTCTGGACCCAGACGCCAGGGACCTTGGCGTCTGGCCCCTGGACTCCGCAAAACTTCCTTTTGCGCTTTCCAAAAACCTTGTGGGCTTTCCCCTTTGGCCCAAATAACGTGTTCTCGTACCCAAACATTTCGGGAAACATCCGGAACCCCTTCCGGTGAATTCCGAAACCCTTCCGGAGACCAAACAACATTATACCATATATTAAACTTCATCTCCGGACCATTCCGGAGTTCCTCGTCATGTTCGTGATCTCATTGGGGACTCCGAACAACATTCGGTTACCAACATACATAACTCATATAATACTATATCGTCAACAAACGTTAAGCGTGCGGACCATATGGGTTCGAGAACTTTGTAGACATGACTGAGACATCTTTTTGGTCAATAACCAATAGTGGAACCTGGATGCCCATATTGGCTCCTACATATTCTACGAAGATCTTTATCGGTCAAACCGCATAACAACATACATTGTTCCCTTTGTCATAGGTATGTTACTTGCCCGAGATTTGATCGTCGGTATCTCAATACCTAGTTCAATCTCGTTACTGGCAAGTCTCTTTACTCATTATGTAATGCATCATTACGGAACTAACTCATTAGCTACATTGCTTGCAAGGCTTATAGTGATGTGCATTACCGAGAGGGCCCAGAGATACCTCTCCGACAATCGGAGTGACAAAACCTAATCTCGAAATACGCCAACTCAACATGTACCTATGGAGACACCCGTAGAGCTCCTTTATAATCACCCAGTTACGTTGTGACGTTTGGTAGCACACAAAGTGCTCTTCTGGTAAACGGGAGTTGCATAATCTCATAGTTGTAGGAACATGTATAAGTCATGAAGAAAGCAATAGCAACATACTAAATGATCAAGTGCTAAGCTAACGGAATGGGTCATGTCAATCACATCATTCTCCTAATGATGTGATCCCGTTAATCAAATGACAACTCATGTCTATGGTTAGGAAACATAACCAACTTTGATTAATGAGCTAGTCAAGTAGAGGCATACTAGTGACATTAAGTTTGTCTATGTATTCACACATGTATCATGTTTCCGGTTAATACAATTCTAGCATGAATAATAAACATTTATCATGATATGAAGGAAATAAATAATAACTTTATTATTGCCTCTAGGGCATATTTCCTTCAGTCTCCCACTTGCACTAGAGTCAATAATCTAGATTACACAGTAATGATTCTAACACCCATGGATTCTTGGTGCTGATCATGTTTTGCTCGTGGGAGAGGCTTAGTCAACGGGTGTGCAACATTCAGATCCGTATGTATCTTGCAAATCTCTATGTCTCCCACTTGGACTTGGTCCCGGAGGGAATTGAAGCGTCTCTTGATGTGCTTGGTCCTCTTGTGAAATCTGGATTCCTTTGCCAAGGCAATTGCACCAGTATTGTCACAGAAGATCTTCATTGGTCCCGATGCACTAGGTATGACACCTAGATCGGAAATGAACTCTTTCATCCAGACTCCTTCATTTGCTGCTTCCGAAGCAGCTATGTACTCCGCTTCGCATGTAGATCCCGCCATGACGCTTTGTTTAGAACTGCACCAACTGATAGCTCTACCGTTCAATATAAACACGTATCCGGTTTGCGATTTAGAATCCTCATGATCAGTGTCAAAGCTTGCATCGACGTAACCATTTATGACAAGCTCTTTGTCACCTCCATAAACAAGAAACATATCCTTAGTCCTTTTCAGGTATTTCAGGATATTCTTGACCGCCGTCCAGTGATCCACTCCTGGATTACTTTGGTACCTCCCTGCTAAACTTATTGCTAAGCATACATCAGGTCTGGTACACAGCATTGCATACATGATAGAGCATATGGCTGAAGCATAGGGAACATCTTTCATTTTCTCTCTATCTTCTGCTGTGGTCGGGCATTGAGTCTGACTCAACTTCACACCTTGTAATACAGGCAAGAACCCTTTCTTTGCCTGATCCATTTTGAACTTTTTCAAAACTTTATCAAGGTATGTGCTTTGTGAAAGTCCAATTAAGCGTCTTGATCTATCTCTATAGATCTTGATGCCCAATATGTAAGCAGCTTCACCGAGGTCTTTCATCGAAAAACTTTTATTCAAGTATCCCTTTATGTTATCCACAAATTCTATATCATTTCCAATTAACAATATGTCATCTACATATAATATCAGAAATGCTACAGAGCTCCCACTCACTTTCTTGTAAATACAGGCTTCTCCAAAAGTATGTATAAAACCATATGCTTTGATCAAACTATCAAAGCGTTTATTCCAACTCCGAGAGGCTTGCACCAGTCCATAAATGGATCACTGGAGCTTGCACACTTTGTTAGCACCTTTTGGATCGACAAAACCTTCCAGTTGCATCATATACAACTCTTCTTCCAGAAATCCATTCAGGAATGCAATTTTGACATCCATTTGCCATATTTCATAATCATAAAATACGGCAACTGCTAACATGATTCGGACAGACTTAAGCATCGCTACGGGTGAGGAAGTCTCATCATAGTCAACCCTTCAACTTGTCAAAAACCTTTCGCAGCAAGTTGAGCTTTGTAGACAATTACATTACCATCAGCGTCAGTATTCTTCTTGAAGATCCATTTATTCTCGATGGCTTGCCGATCATCGAGCAAGTCAACCAAAGTCCATACTTTGTTCTCATACATGGATCCCATCTCAGATTTCATGGCCTCAAGCCATTTTGCGGAATCTGGGCTCATCATCGCTTCCTCATAGTTCGTAGGTTCGCCATGGTCAAGTAACATGACTTCCAGAATAGGATTACCGTACCACTCTGGTGCGGATCTTACTCTGGTTGACCTACGAGGTTCGGTAGTAACTTGATCTAAAGTTTCATGATCATTATCATTAGCTTCCTCACTGATTGGTGTAGTTGTCACAGGAACCGGTTCTTGTGATGAACTACTTTCCAATAAGGGAGCAGGTACAGTTACCTCATCAAGTTCTACTTTCCTCCCACTCACTTCTTTCGAGAGAAACTCCTTCTCTAGAAAGGATCCGAATTTAGCAACAAAAATCTTGCCCTCGGATCTGTGATAGAAGGTGTACCCAATAGTCTCTTTTGGGTATCCTATGAAGACACATTTCTTCCGATTTGGGTTCGAGCTTATCTGGTTGAAGTTTCTTCACATAAGCATCACACCCCAAACTTTAAAAAATGACAACTTTGGTTTCTTGCCAAACCACAGTTCATAAGGCGTCGTCTCAACGGATTTTGATGGTGCCCTATTTAACGTGAATGCGGCCGTCTCTAAAGCATAACCCCAAAACGATAGCGGTAAATCAGTAAGAGACATCATAGATTGCACCATATCTAGTAAAGTACGATTACGACGTTCGGACACACCATTTTGTTGTGGTGTTCCGGTTGGCGTGAGTTGCGAAACTATTCCGCATTGCTTCAAATGTAATCCAAACTCGTAACTCAAATATTCTCCTCCACGATCAGATCGTAGAAATTTTATTTTCTTGTTACGATGATTTTCCACTTCACTCTGAAATTCTTTGAACTTTTCAAATGTTTTAGACTTGTGTTTCATCAAGTAGATATACCCATATCTGCTCAAATCATCTGTGAAGGTGAGAAAATAACGATACCCGCCGCGAGCCTCAATATTCATTGGACCACATACATCAGTATGTATGATTTCCAACAAATCAGTTGCTCGCTCCATAGTTCCGGTGAACGGCGTTTTAGTCATCTTGCCCATGAGGCACGGTTCGCAAGTACCAAGTGATTCATAATCAAGTGATTCCAAAAGTCCATCAGTATGGGGTTTCTTCATGCGCTTTACACCAATATGACCCAAAAGGCAGTGCCACAAATAAGTTGCACTATCATTATCAACTCTGCATCTTTTGGCTTCAACATTATGAATATGTGTATCACTACTATCGAGATTTAATAAAAATAGACCACTCTTCAATGGTGCATGACCATAAAAGATATTACTCATATAAATAGAACAACCATTATTCTCTGATTTAAATGAATAACCGTCGCGCATCAAACAAGATCCAGATATAATGTTCATGCTCAACGCTGGCACCAAATAACAATTATTCAGGTCTAAAACTAATCTCGATGGTAGATGTAGAGGTAGCGTGCCGACCGCGATCACATCGACTTTGGAACCATTTCCTACGCGCATCGTCACCTCGTCCTTAGCCAATCTTCGCTTAATCTGTAGTCCCTGTTTCGAGTTGCAAATATTAGCAACAGAACCAGTATCAAATACCCAGGTGCTACTGCGAGCATTAGTAAGGTACACATCAATAACATGTATATCATATATACCTTTGTTCACCTTGCCATCCTTCTTATCCGCCAAATACTTGGGGCAGTTCCGCTTCCAGTGTCCAGTCTGCTTGCAGTAGAAGCACTCAGTCTCAGGCTTAGGACCAGATGTGGGTTTCTTCTCTTGAGCAGCAACTTATTTGCTGTTCTTCTTGAAGTTCCCCTTCTTCTTCCCTTTACCCTTTTTCTTGAAACTGGTGGTCTTATTGACCATCAACACTTGATGCTCCTTCTTGATTTCTACCTCCGAGGCCTTTAGCATTGCGAAGAGCTCGGGAATAGTCTTGTCCATCCCTTGCATATTATAGTTCATCACGAAGCTCTTGTAGCTTGGTGGCAGTGATTGAAGAATTCTGTCAATGACACTATCATCAGGAAGATTAACTCCCAGTTGAATCAAGTGATTATTATACCCAGACATTTTGAGTATGTGTTCACTGACAGAACTATTCTCCTCCATCTTACAGCTATAGAACTTATTGGAGACTTCATATCTCTCAACCCGGGCATTTGCTTGAAATATTAACTTCAACTCCTGGAACATCTCATATGCTCCATGACGTTCAAAACATCATTGAAGTCCCGGTTCTAAGCCGTAAAGCATGGCATACTGAACTATCGAGTAGTCATCAGCTTTGCTCTACCAGATGTTCTTAACGTCGTCAGTTGCATCTGCAGCAGGCCTGGCACCCAACGGTGCTTCCAGGACGTAATTCTTCTATGCAGCAATGAGGATAATCCTCAAGTTACGGACCCAACCCGTGTAATTGCTACCATCATCTTTCAACTTAGCTTTCTCAAGGAACGCATTAAAATTCAACGAAACAATAGCACGAGCCATCTATCGACAACAAACGTATACAAGCAAAATACTATCAGGTACTAAGTTCATGATAAATTTAAGTTCAATTAATCATATTACTTAAGAACTCCCACTTAGACAGACATCTCTCTAGTCATCTAAGTGATCACGTGATCCAAATCAACTAAACCATGTCCGATCATCACGTGAGATGGAGTAGTTTTCAATGGTGAACATCACTATGTTGATCATATCTACTATATGATTGCCGTTCGACCTTTCAGTCTCTGTGTTCCGAGGCCATATCTGTATATGCTAGGCTTGTCAAGTTTAACCTGAGTATTCCGCGTGTGCAACTATTTTGCACCCGTTGTATTTGAACGTAGAGCCTATCACACCCGATCATCACGTGGTGTCTCAGCACGAAGAACTTTCGCAATGGTGCATACTCATGGAGAACACTTCTTGATAATTAGTGAGAGATCATCTTAAAATGCAACCATCAATCAAAGCAAGATAAGATGCATAAAGGATAAACATCACAAGCAATCAATATAAGTGATATGATATGGCCATCATCATCTGGTGCTTGTGATCTCCATCTCCGAAGCACCGTCGTGATCACCATCGTCACCGACACGACACCTTGATCTCCATCGTAGCATCGTTGTCGTTTACGCCATCTATTGCTTCTACGACTATCGCTACCGCTTAGTGATAAAGTAAAGCAATTACAGGGCGTTTGCATTTCATACGATAAAGTGACAACCATATGGCTCCTGCCAGTTGCCGATAACTTCGGTTACAAAACATGATCATCTCATACAATAAAATATAGCATCACGTCTTGACCATATCACATCACAACATGCCCCGCAAAAACAAGTTAGACGTCCTCTACTTTGTTGTTGCAAATTTTACGTGGCTGCTACGGGCTGAGCAAGAACCGTTCTTACCTACGCATCAAAACCACAACGATAGTTCGTCAAGTTAGTGCTGTTTTAACCTTCGCAAGGACCGGGCGTAGCCGCACTCAGTTCAACTAAAGTTGGAGAAACAGACACCCGCCAGCCACCTGTGTGCAAAGCACGTCGATAGAACCAGTCTCGCGTAAGCGTACGCGTAATGTCGGTCCGGGCCGTTTCATCCAACAATACCGCCGAACCAAAGTATGACATGCTGGTAAGCAGTATGACTTGTATCACCCACAACTCACTTGTGTTCTACTCATGCATATAACATCTACGCATAAAACCAGGCTCTGATGCCACTGTTTAGGAACGTAGTAATTTCAAAAAACATCCTACGCACACGCAAGATCATGTGATGCATAGCAACGAGAGGGGGAGTGTATCTTCATACCCTTGAAGATCGCTAAGCGGAAGCGTTTATCAACGCGGTTGATGTAGTCGTACGTATTCACGATCCGACCGATCCAAGTACCGAACGCACGGCACCTCTGAGTTCTGCACACGTTCAGCTCGATCACGTCCTCACCTTCTCGATCTAGCAACACGGGCGAAGTAGTAGATGAGTTTTGGCAGCACGATGGCGTGGTGACGGTGTTGGTGAAGAACAATCTCCGCAGGGCTTCGCCTAAGCACTATGGAAACTATGACAGAGGATAAACTAGAGGGGACGGGGTTGACGGCACACGGCTTGGAGTTTCTTGATGTGTCTTTGCTTCTAGCCCTGCCCCTCTATTTATATGTTGAGCCTTGGGGTCGAAACTTGGAGTAAAAGCCTCCACAAAGTCGGTTTCACCCGAAAGGCAAGAGTCCTTCTCGGACTCCAGGGCCAGACGCCAGGGACCCTGGCGTCTGGCCCCTGGACTCCGCAAAAGTTCCTTTTGCGCTTTCCAAAAACCTTGTGGGCTTTCCCCTTTGGCCCAAATAACGTGTTCTCGTACCCAAACATTTCGGGAAACATCCGGAACCCTTTCCAGTGAATTCCGGAACCCTTCCGGAGACCGAACAACATTATCCCATATATTAAACTTCATCTCTGGACCATTCCGGAGTTCCTCGTCATGTTCGTGATCTCATTCGGGACTCCGAACAACATTCGGTTACCAACATACATAACTCATATAATACTATATCGTCAAGGAACGTTAAGCGTGCGGACCATACATGTTCGAGAACTATGTAGACATGACCGAGACATCTTTCTGGTCAATAACTAATAGCGGAACCTGGATGCCCATATTGGCTCCTACATATTCTACGAAGATCTTTATCGGTCAAACCGCATAACAACATACGTTGTTCCCTTTGTCATCTGTATGTTACTTGCCCGAGATTCGATCGTCGATATCTCAATACCTAGTTCAATCTCCTTACCGGCAAGTCTCTTTACTCGTACGTAATGCATCATTCCGTAACTAACTCATTAGCTACATTGCTTGCAAGGCTTATAGTGATGTGCATTACCGAGAGGGCCCAGAGATACCTCTCCGACAATCGGAGTGACAAAACCTAATCTCGAAATACGCCAACTCAACATGTACCTTTGGAGACACCTGTAGAGCTCCTTTATAATCACCCAGTTATGTTGTGACGTTTGGTAGCACACAAAGTGCTCTTCCGGTAAACGGGAGTTGCATAATTTCATAGTTGTAGGAACATGTATAAGTCATGAAGAAAGCAATAGCAACATACTAAACGATCAAGTGGTAAGCTAACGGAATGGGTCATGTCAATCAGATCATTCTCCTAATGATGTGATCCCATTAATCAAATGACAACTCATGTCTATGGTTAGGAAACATAACCATCTTTGATTAATGAGCTAGTCAAGTAGAGGCATACTAGTGACATTAAGTTTGTCTATGTATTCACACATGTATCATGTTTCCGGTTAATACAATTCTAGCATGAATAATAAACATTTATCATGATATGAGGAAAGAAATAATAACTTTATTATTTCCTCTAGGGCATATTTCCTTCAAAGGCGTGGGTGAAAAGGGGTGAATCCTTATCTCTTTATAAAGGCAGTGAATATCAAGCGCCTCCCCACTCGCCTTAAAACTCGCCTATTCCCCAAGGGCTGTGCAGATGGCACAGTTGGGTTACCCATGCCCGCATTGATGAGAATCCCACAATAAGGGGACACGATCTCTGCTTTGACAAGATGTGCCAATGAAACCACATCTTGAAATATGGAGCGGCAGGCTAAAAAACGGTTCGAATAATGGCCGGGCGGCAACGTGATGTCACGCTACAAAAAGTTGTCAGCAGATTGGACTCGTGAAATATTATACTTTCTACGGTTGTGTGTGGGATTTGTTTTGCAAAGCCGGACACATTTTCTGTGTTCAAAGACTATTTTGGAGTATTCGGAGAAGGAACCCGCCTTGCAATGCCGAAGACAACAATGCCGAAGACAATCTGCACGCTGGACACCTCGTCGTTGAAGCCTGGTTCAGGGGCTGCTGAGGGAGTCCTGGATTAAGGGGTCCTCGGGCGTCAGGACTATTGACATGGGCTGGACTGATGGGCTGTGAAGATACAAGACAGAAGACTTCTTCCCGTGTGCGGATGGGACTCTCCTTTGCATGGATGGCAAGCTTGGCGATTCGGATATGTAGATTCCTTTCTCTGTAACCGACTTTGTACAACCCTAGTCCCCTCCGGTGTCTATATGAACCGGAGGGTTTAGTCCGTAGAGGCGATGACAATCATAATCATACATGCTAGACTTCTAGGGTTTTAGCCATTACGATCTCGTGGTAGATCAACTCTTGTAATACTCATATTCATCAAGATCAATCAAGCAGGAAGTAGAGTATTACCTCCATAGAGAGGGCCCGAACCTGGGTAAACATCGTGTCCCCCGCCTCCTGTTACCATTAGCCTTAGACGCACAGTTCGGGACCCCCTATCCAATATCCGCCGGTTTTGACACCGATAGTGGACACCCCCAAGGACGGCGACGACACCCCCAATCAGGACAGAGGCAAGCACAGAGATGAGCCGCCCAAACGCCGAAAACAACGTCGTCGATCAAAGCCACGTCAAAGCCATGCAAGCAACATGGACTCTGTGAAGAACAACACCGTAAATAATACAGATGACCTCGCCAGAGATGCAGCCTTCGAACACCACCAGGATGACCTCGCAGGGTAGGAGGACCCGCTCAATTCAGAAAACACCGACGACTCCGAGGATAGCAACTACCTCCCACTTCCTGAAGAGGAGGAAAGTCTTGGGGAGGACGATTTCATCATCCCCGAGGACCCTCTGGAGCAAGAACGGTTCAAGCCGAGGCTTTTAATCACCGCCCGCAGCCTAAAGAAGCAAAAATGCAAAATCAAGGCCAAACAGGACACCCTCAATGACCGATGGACTAAAGTCCTAGCCTCCGAAGAGGGGTACGGCCACGATCAGCCACCCAGGAGTTATCCCAAGCGAAGGCTATTGCCCCAATTCGACGAAGAGGCTGCAGAGCCAACATGCCTGACGTACACAAATGCTGAACAGTTGGACCACCCCCCCTAGAGGGTGGGACAGGGAAGCTGACGAGGCCAAACACCCAGCCGCCCCACCTCGCCATCACGATAAGGATCAATTGCGGCCCACTTACGAGTATGACCTCCGCCATGACCTAGATACTTATGGAGGCCGTACCATGTCCATCTATGGACCCAAAGAGGACCTGCCCGCATACTGGGAAGGATACAACGATAGGTTAAACCGAAACAATAGAGTCCGGGAGCAGCAGCAGATTAGGAGGGCCGAAGACCTCCGACGCGACGTAGCCCGAGTTCGGGGCGCCGCACACCCCTTGTGCTTCATAGAGAGGGTAATGCAACATCAATCCCCGGAAGGCTTCAATCCTATGAACTTTGAATGGTAGGACAGAACCACAGATCCAGCCGTATGGATAGAGGATTTCCTCCTCCATATTCCACATGGCGCGAGGAGATGACCTCCACGCCATTAAATATTTGCCGCTAAAGCTTAAAGGCCCAGCTCGACACTGGTTGAACAGCCTTCCTGAAGACTCTATAGGTTGCTGGGAAGAGCTTGAGGATGCTTTTAGAGCAAACTTTCAGGGCACCTATGTCCGGCCTTCGGATGTAGATGACCTAAATCGCATCACGCAACAACCCGTAGAATCTGCCCGACTATTTTGGAACCAATTCCTGACCAAGAAAAATCAAATCGTTGACTGTCCAGATGCCGAAGCCTTGGATGCCTTCAAGAATAGTGTTAAGGACGAATGGATTGTATGGCAACTCGGCCAGGACAAACCTAGAACTATGGCAGCCCTTAATTCCCTCATGACCCGCTTCTGCGCGGGCGAAGATAGTTGGCTTGCTCGCAAGAACACCAACCCAGACACACCTAGTATCTCTGAGGTTCAGGACAGAAATGGGAAGCCCCAACGCAGCAAGAATAAACGTCGCCACAATGACGGCGAGGGTGAGGATACGCCAGTAAATGCCGGATTCCAAAACCAGAAGTCCGGCACACGAAAGAAAGCCCCTAAAGGCAACGATGATGGCCCGTCTAGACTAGACACAATTCTGGACAGGCGTTGCCAGATCTATGACACATCAGAGAAGCCGGCCAACCACTCCAACCAAAATTGTTGGGTGATCAAACAGGCCGACAAACTCATAGCGGAAGACTCAGGCAAAAGCCCGCAAAGTGAGGACGATGACGAGCCCCACAGGCCGAGTAATGGAGGCCAGAAACCCTTCCCTTCCGAGGTCAAGATGGTAAATGCTACCTCTTGAGCATGCGTTGGTTTTCCCTTGAAGAGGAAAGGGTGCTGCAACAAAGTAGCATAAGTATTTCCCTCAGTTTTGAGAACCAAGGTATCAATCCAGTAGGAGACAATGCACAAGTCACCTAGTACATGCACAAACAATCAAGAACCTTGCAACCAATGCAATAAAGGGGTTGTCAATCCCTTCACGGTCACTCGCAAAAGTGAGATCTGATAGAGATAATAAAGTAAATAGTTTTGGTATTTTGTTGTATAGATTGAAAGTAAAGATTGCGAAATAGTAAACGAGATGCAATGTAAATAAAAGAGATGTAAAATAATAGGAAAGAGACCCGGGGGCCATAGGTTTCACTAGTGGCTTCTCTCAAGATAGCATGTATTATGGTGGGTGAACAAATTACTGCCGAGCAATTGATAGAAAAGCGCATAATTATGAAGATATCTAAGGTAATGATCATGAATATAGGCATCACGTCTGTGTCAAGTAGACCGAAACGATTCTGCATCTACTACTATTACTCCACACATCGACCGCTATCCAGCATGCATCTAGAGTATTAAGTTCAGAAGAACGGAGTAACGCATTAAGCAAGATGACATGATGTAGAGGGATAAACTCAAGCAATATGATATAAACCCCATCTTTTTATCCTTGATGGCAACAATACAATACGTGCCTTGCTGCCCCTACTGTCACTGGGAAAGGACACCGCAAGATTGAACCCAAAGCTAAGTGTCGGTGTCAAAATCGGCAGATCTTGGGTAGGGGGTCCCGAACTATGCGTCTAGGCGGATGGTAACAGGAGACAAGGGACATGATGTTTTACCCAGGTTCGGGCCCTCTTGATGGAGGTAAAACCCTACGTCCTGCTTGATTAATATTGATGATGTGTGTTACAAGAGTAGATCTACCACGAGATCAAGGAGGCTAAACCCTAGAAGCTAGCCTATGGTATGATTGTTGTTCGTCCTATGGACTAAAGCCATCCGGTTTATATAGACACCGGAGAGGGCTAGGGTTACACAGAGTCGGTCACAATGGTAGGAAATCTACATATCCGTATCGCCAAGCTTGCCTTCTACGCCAAGGAAAGTCCCATCCGGACATGGGACGAAGTCTTCAATCTTGTATCTTCATAGTCTTGGAGTCCGGCCAATGATGATAGTTCGGCTATCCGGACACCCCCTAGTCCGGAACTCGCTCAGTAGCCCCTGAACCAGGCTTCAATGACGACGAGTCCGGCGCGCATGTTGTCTTCAGCATTGCAAGGCAGGTTCTTCCTCCGAATAATTTATAGAAGATTGTGAACACCAGGATAGTGTCCGGCTCTGCAAAATAAATTCCACGTACCACCATAGAGAGAATAACATTACACAAGTTCAATCTGCTGACGTATTTTGTGGCGTGACGTCACACCACTACCAAGCCTTCACTCAAATTGTTTTTATTGTTCCACCTCACCGCGTTTAGCGAGGCGGTTTCCTTGGCACGTCTTGTCGAAGCAGAGATCGTGTTCCCCTTATTCCGGGATTCCCATCAATACGGACGTGGGTAACCCAGCCGCGCCATTGATTGTGACGCTTGGGAGATAAGCGAGTTTTACCAGGACGGTGGGGACACATGTTTTTGTCCACCCATATAAGGGGATAAAGATCCAACCCTTTTACCTATGCCTTCTTCCTACTTGGCTTATCCATCTCCGCGAACTCGAGCTCCAGCGCCCGAGTCCGCACTTCTCACATCAACCTTCTCCAACTATGTCCGGAGCGGGAGGCAAGTGGATGGCCTCCTCCGTCACGGAGGGGCAGATCCAGAAGCTGCGCGACGCCGAATATTTGTCCAGCGACATCGCGCACCGGCTCCCCGATGAGGGAGAGCTCATCCCCACCCCCAGGCCCCATGAGAGGGTAGTATTTCTTCCTCATTTCCTCCGTGGACTGGGCTTCCCACTTCATCCCTTTGTCCGGGGGCTCATGTTCTACTACGGCCTAGATTTCCATGATCTGGCCCCGAATTTCATCCTCAACATCTCGGCTCTTATCGTCGTGTGCGAGGCCTTCCTCTACATCTAGCCCCACTTCGGCTTGTGGCTCAAGACCTTCAGTGTCAAGCCGAAGGTTGTGAAGGGCAGCCAAGCGGAGTGCGGAGGCGCCATGGTGGGCAGGATGCCCCACGTTACGTGGCTGGAGGGCACTTTCGTGGAAACCATTAAGGGGTGCCAATCGGGGTGGTTCTACATCACCGAGCCGCGTGACCCTGATTAGGCAGCGGCCCCCGAATTCAGATCCGGCATCCCTACACGGCTCACCTCCTAGAAAGAGAGTGGCTGGATCTGGGGGGATTCGGAGGAGCTGACCGGACTCCAAGCCTGTATCCAGAAGCTGGTGGACAAGAAGCTCAAGCTTGTCAACGTAGTCCAGGTCATGCTCATCCGCCGGATTCTCCCATGCCAACGACGGGGCTTCAACATGTGGGAGTTCGATCCGGCGCAGCACCAGACTCTGAGCGGGCTCTTCGACACTACGTACGAAGATGTCTGGAAGGTGCTGTTCAAGGGCGCCAAGGCTCCCGCATCCGCTACTGAAGATCGCGGATTCCGCTCGCAGCGTCCAGCTGACGAGGTAAGTGATTTTGCCACTTGTTTTCCATAGTTTGACTCTATGCGGGATCTAAACTCCCTTTACCTTTGACAGGACTGGCTGGCGAAGGCCGAACGTACTATCTGTCTGGCCCCATTGCCAGAGGACCCAGCGGACGCCCGCCTAACGGGGCTGCTGGCTCCGGCACCCCACGTGGTGCCGGAGAAGAAGGCCAAGAAGAAGGCCACAGGGACTCGGAAGAGTTCCCGTTTTCAGGTGCTATCAGATGATGAATCTGAGGCCGACTCCTCCCACCAAGGCGAGGAGGAGAAGAAGAAAGCCTCTCCCCCAGTAGGGGGAGGGAAGAAAAGGAAGGCCTCCCCAACAAGGGAGGCCGAAGGGTCCAAGAAGGGAAAAACTCTTCCCCCGGACTGCTCCGCCAACGCCAGTGACGACGATGAGGACTGGCCTCCAAGGGCCAAGCCCTTGGCGAGATCGTAACTATCCGGACTCCCGAATAACTTCAAGGTTTTTCCTTTTTGCCACATAATGTCTTTTTAATGCCGCATACAACCCTGCAGTCCGCCCAAGGATGATCTTCCCGCTTCGTCGAGCGGGTCCTTAGGTGCGTCGGATATGGATTCCCTTCCGACTGCCTCCACCCCCCGTGCCGTGGACGATGCCGAGGTGGGATCCCAGGAAGGGACCCACCAGGAGGAGGAGGCCCCGGAGGTGTCATAGGACAACCTCCCGGACTTTGCACCGGACTCGGCCCCGGAACCCACAGTGGCTCCAGAGTCCGGCGGGCGACCCCTTCGCAAGAAGGGCAAGACCGTGATGCCGGCTGCCTCCGTCCAACCGGAGGTGCCGGATAATTTGCTGGAGGCGCTCAACGGCGCCTCCATCGAAGAGGAACACCGCACTGTTATGAGTGCGGTGATTCGGAAGGTGCAGCTCACCAAGAGCGGGCTGACCGAAGCCTGCAGCAGCCTTCTAACAGGCTTTGAGGTAAGGATTTTGATATGTATAAAATGGTACCGCATAGACAGTAGCCCCTGATGCTCGGTTCGGTGTTCGGAAAGAAAAGCCGGACTGAGAATCTAAAAAGATATACGCAGGAGTCATAAAAAATATGTCAATATGGGATTGCAGGTTGTGCTGCTAACCTCTGCCGCACTGATTGCGGAGGTCAATACTTTGAAGGAAAACCTCGAGCGGTCCGAGAACGAGCTTGGCCGTGCCAAGAAGCAGCTCGAGGACAAGGAAGGTGAGTAACACCTTATTAAAATTGTACCTTACAGAAAAGGATTTTGGTTGCAAAAAGAATGACAAGGATAACGTGGGTATTGCAGGGGCCACTAACGAGGTGGCGACCCTGAAAGAGGCGGTGGCCGCGGCCGAACACATTGCGGCCGCGGAGCGCACCGAGCGAGAGAAGCAGGAGGCGCGGGTGGCGGAGGTACAACAAGAGCTCCAGGATCTCATGAAAAACATGAGAGCCTGGAGCGTGACTCGAAGACTCAAGAGTCTGAGCTTGCAACGGCCCTTGAGAGTGCCAAAGCCGCTAAGGCCGAAGCCTACAAGGCCCTCCAGGAGATTGAGGCGGTGAAGAAAATAGCAGCGGGTAAGGCATTTTTCATGCAAAGTAAGCATGTGAGTGTTAATTACCTATTTCTTACCCGAATTCGGAGCTCTCCAGGAGCGTTCGCAGATCTTCCTCGCAGCGTGTCCGATGCTGCCGCATTCTACCGGGCCGAGGAGGGGAGCTCGACGGAGAAGGTCTTCTGGTCTCAGTATGCTGAGGCCGGACATCCGGTGCCCCTTAGCGACCAGCTGAAGCAGCTGGTCGAGCTCCACAAGGCGGCCGAATAGGCCATGAAGGGCCTCATAGTTCGGCTGTGGCCTAAGGAGGCCATGCCTGGGAGCTACTTCGGCCTGGTGCGGCGGCTGGTGGATGCGTGCCCGTGGGTTGAAGTCATCAAGCACTCCGCCTGTATTGAGGGTGCCCGTCGGGCCCTTGCTCGCGCAAAGGTGCACTGGGGCAAGATGGATGCCCAGAAGCTTGTGACGGACCCTCCACCAGAGGGCAAGGAGCATCGCACGCCCGAGATGTATTATAAGATTGTGCTGAAGGGCGCCCGCACTATTGCGGGGGAGTGCTCCAAAGATGTAATTTTTGAGTAGACTCACATTTTGTTATCATGTGCGCTGAAAACTTAGTTCATATGCGCTAAGCAACGCTTGTTAATTTAAAATATTACCTTCTGTGCGGCTGTTTATCAAATCTGAGAGATGGCAAGTCGTCGGCTTTAGCCCCCATGCCACGAGTGCTGGGGTGTTCGGAATAAACTTGAGCACTCTTGTTCCCATTTTTGGGTCCATCTAGGGAGGCGCTCAACACAGCGAACAAGGCAACCGGACTTATAATGCTTGAACACTCTCACTTAGCCATAGAATTCTATAATTTTAAATTTCGGCGAAGCCCCTAGTCTTTGGAAGGCCGAATTTGGGGCGCTATCCACGCCTGGGCCGGACAAGATCCGACTCCTCGCTCTAAGCGGCATAAGTCTTTAAGGACTCGCAAAAACCACTCGAACAGCGACCGGCTCTCGCCTCATCATGACGGTCAGTTTTAGCTTTCTCCACTGAGGCGTTAACCCAGCTCAACTGGGGCGCAATCGCAGTGGTTCTCCCAGTGCTACCTTAGCCGATACAATGGAACGTATGGTACCAAAACATGGGAGCCGGGCAAACCCAACTGTTGACCCAAGACATGATTCGGAGCTGATGCATATAATGCTATAAGTTTGGGGTGCCACACTTGTGAAAGTGTTCGGAATTATCACACCATGATGCGGGAAACATAAGCCCCTGGTGTGTTTTAACTGTACCAAAGTGTACGGATGCGACATGTCATAAATGAACATATGTATGGAAAAGAAATGCAATTATAAGCAAAAAGGTGCTGCATTGTTTTATTCAATAAGTGCTGCTATGAATGCAGAACGATACAAATAGTGCGATAAGCAAGGGATGGGACTATTAAACATGTCCCCCTCCAGGGGTAGGCTGCGGATTGGTGTATAAAAATGCTCGTAATGGAGACCACCTGTATATTCGTTGTAGCCTTTATCCTTCCCTGGCTGTTGCATCGTGAGTTCGGCAGGTCTGCTGCCGGACAGGGCCTCTGACGAACGGAGTCCTGTGGGTAAAAAATAAAAGATAAAAAGAAAAAAAAGAACGACACACTTGAGAGCCCCTGGTGTGGCTGAGCCGCAGTCTGGGCTTATCGTGGTCGTGCCCCTCTCCCCATGCCAATGGTATCTTCAGAGCGTAATGGTGTATGCGAAGGACCTGTTTTGACGTTTTGCAGGGGCTGGGGTTGGGGCCGCACTGCTACGCGTGCTCGGAATGTGCCAGGTGGTCTTGTTGTAGGTTACTCCGGGCGCGCTTAGCTATGTCCGGCCGCTTAACAGCCGGACTCGAGAATTGCCTTAAGAGGCTGCATTGTACTTATGCCGCGAGAGCCGCTGTATGTTCCTCCGTTTGGAGAGAACGTTCAGTGTTTCCGTTGACCGTGATGACTCCTCGAGGGCCTGGCATCTTGAGCTTGAGGTATGCGTAGTGCGGCACCACGTTGAACTTTGCAAATGCGGTACGTTCGAGCAAGGCATGATAGCCGCTGCGGAACGGGACTATGTCAAAGATTAACTCCTCGCTTCGGAAGTTATCCGGGGATCCGAAGACCACTTCCCAGTGTAACTGAGCCTGTACAATTGGCTTCTACACCTGGTATGACGCCTTTAAAGGTCGTCTTTTAATCCTTGAGGGGTCTATGCCCATTTTGCGCACTGTATCCTAATAGAGCAGGTTCAGGCTGCTGCCGCCGTCCATCAGGACTCTGGTGAGGTGAAATCCATCGACGATTGGGTCTAAGACCAATGCGGCGAATCCGCCGTGGCGGATGCTGGTGGTGTGGTCCCTTCGGTCAAAAGTGATCGGGCAGGAGGACCATGGATTGAACTTCGGGGCGACTGGCTCCATCGCGTATACATCCCTGAGTGCACGCTTCCGCTCCCTTTTGGGTATGTGCGTTGCGTATATCATGTTCACCGTCCGCACCTGTGGGGGGAAACCCTTCTGTCCTCTATTGTTCGGTGGTCGGGTCTCTTCCTCGTGATCGCTATGCAACCCCTTGTCATTGTTTTCGGCAATTAACTTGCCTGCCTGCTTGAATACCCAACAGTCCCTGTTGGTGTGGTTGGTTGGTTTTTCGGGGGTGCCGTGTATCTGGCACGAGCGGTCGAGTATTCAGTCCAAATTGGACGGACCCGGAGTAGTTCTTTTGAATGGCCTTTTCCGCTGACCACGTTTAGAGCCTCTGAATCCAGCATTGACTGCCGTATCCTCACTATTGTCGCCGTTGATGCGGCGCTTGTTTTTGTTACGACGCGACCTGCCATTTTGGTCCTTGAAATCTGGACTGCCAGAATTTTTGCTGAGGTTGTTGCTGCGTGCTAGCCAGCTATCCTCACCTGCGCAGAAGCGGGTCATGAGTGATGTGAGGGCTGCCATGGATTTCGGCTTTTCCTGTCCCAGGTGCCGGGCAAGCCACTCATTGCGGATGTTATGCTTGAAGGCCGCAAGGGCCTCCGCATCCCGACGGTCGACGATTTGGTTTTTCTTGGTTAAGAACCGTGTCCAGAATTGTCTGGCCGACTCGTCTGGCTGCTGAATTATGTGGCTTAGGTCATCAGCGTCTGGTGGTCGCACATACGTGCCTTGGAAGTTATCGAGGAATGCGGCTTCCAGGTCTTCCCAACTCCCAATTGACTCTGCTGGCAAGCTGTTAAGCCAATGCCGGGCTGGTCCTTTAAGCTTGAGGGGGAGATATTTGATGGCGTGAAGATCGTCACCGTGGGCCATGTGGATGTGAAGAAGATAGTCTTCGATCCAAACCGCGGGGTCTGTTGTGCCATCGTAAGATTCAATATTCACGGGTTTAAACCCTTCGGGGATTTGATGATCCATTACTTCATCTGTGAAGCATAGTGGGTGTGCGACGCCTCTGTACTGGGCGATATCACGATGGAGCTCAAAAGAACTTTGTCTGTTTTGTTCGACCCGGCTGGACTTACTGTGTCCGGCGCGACGGCTGTCGTCATGTACCGTGGGGCGCCCACGTGATCCATAGATCGATCTTGATTGTCTTGCCTTGTCCTCCAATATATCTCACAAGTCTGGAGCGTTCCCCTATGGCCTTGTGCTTTTCGAGCGATGCCGGGGTACGGGTCTAGTGAAGGGCCTAGAGGCCTCTCTATCGCGACACGGGGTGGTCGGTCAGCCATATTGTCTCCTGGTGATGCGGGTTCATACGCTTCCTCCCCTAATCGGGGGAGCAGCTTGCGTTTAGGGTAGCTTTTGGAGGGGCGTTCGAGCTCATGCTCTTCGGCCGCGAGGACTTCAGTCCATCTGTCGGCTAGCAGATCTTGATCAGCTCTAAGCTATTGCTGCTTTTCCTTGAGGCTGTTCGCCGTGGCCATAAGCCTGCGTTTAAAACACTCTTGTTCGACGGGATCCTCAGGCACGACGAATTCATCGTCGTCGAGGCTTGCCTCGTCTCCGGAGGGAGGCATATAATCCTTTACCTCTTCTTCTTCCGCTCTCTCACGAGGGCTAGCATCTCCGTCCTCCTGCGCTGCATCTTGCTGGAGTGGGTTGTCTTCGGCACTATCCGGTGTATTATTATCTCCGGTGCCGGAGTCTTCATTCTTGCTGTGGCGGGATTTAGAGCGGCACCGCTGACGCCGACGCTTGGGCTGCTTCTTGGAGGGGTCGTCCTCCGCTGTTTCTTCGCCATTCCCATCCTTTGGGATATCCACCATGTATATGTCATATGATGAGGTGGCTTTCTAGTGCCCAGTAGGCGCTGGTTCTTGGTCGTCTCCGGCATCTTCGTCCATACCGTCGATGTCTTCGGAGTCGTAGTCGAGCATGTCGGTTAGATCATCGACAGCGGCTACCAAGTGGCTGGTGGGTGGGCTTTGAATTTCTTCGTCGTTTGCATCCCAACCGTCTTGACCGCAGTCCGTCCAGGGCTCTCCAGATAACGAGAGATACTTTAGCAAACTCAAGATGTCGCCAAAAGGTGAGAGTTGAAAGATGTCCGCTGCGGTGAACTCCATGATCGGCGCCCAATCGGATTCGATCGGAGGGGGCGCGGGAGGTTCGGAGTCCGGCAAGGAGTCCGGCGCCTCGGAGTCACGGGCTTCATGAGGGAGAAGGTCATTGTTCGGCTCTATCGTCGTAGGGGTTGCGGCTCCCGAGGCGGTGTCTAGCCATCCGTCCTCGACCTGCGCCGCCGGCTCCGAATTGATGATCGGAGAAGGCTCGAGTGCGGCCTCGAGGGTACTGTCTGGCTGCAGAGCTAAATCATGCTCGCCGTGACAATGCGGCACGCTCGGCTGTGGCTCGAATCCATCAAGGATCAAGTCCCCGCGGATGTCAGCCGTGAAGTTCAAACTTCCAAATCTGACCTGACGGCCAGGGGCGTAGCTTTCGATCTGCTCCAGACGGCCAAGCGAATTGGCCCGCAGTGCGAAGCCGCCGAATACGAAGATCTGTCCGAGGAGAAAGGTCTCACCCTGGACTGCGTCGTTGATGATGGTCGAAGAAGTCATCGAGCCTATCGGTGACGACACAGAGGAACTCTCAATGAAAGCACCAATGTCGGTGTCAAAACCGGCGGATCTCGGGTAGGGGGTCCCGAACTATGCGTCTAGGCGGATGGTAACAGGAGACAAGGGACACGATGTTTTACCCAGGTTCGGGCCCTCTTGATGGAGGTAAAACCCTACGTCCTGCTTGATTAATATTGATGATGTGTGTTACAAGAGTAGATCTACCATGAGATCAAGGAGGCTAAACCCTAGAAGCTAGGCTATGGTATGATTGTTGTTCATCCTATGGACTAAAGCCATCCGGTTTATATAGACACCGGAGAGGGCTAGGGTTACACAGAGTCGTTTACAATGGTAGGAAATCTACATATCCGTATCGCCAAGCTTGCCTTCTACGCCAAGGAAAGTCCCATCCGGACACGGGACGACGTCTTCAATCTTGTATCTTCATAGTCTTGGAGTCCGGCCGATGATGATAGTTCGGCTATCCGGACACCCCCTAGTCTGGAACTCCCTTACTAAGCACTTCTCCCATTGCATGAAAGATCAATCTAGTAGGCCAAACCAAATTGATAATTCGAAGAAACTTGCAAAGATAACTTAATCACACATAAAAGAATTCAGAGGAGATTCAAATATTTCTCATAGATAAACTTGATCATAAACCCACAATTCATCGGATCTCGACAAACACACCGCAAAAGGAGTTACATCGAATAGATCTCCAAGAAGATCGAGGAGAACATGGTATTGAGATCCAAAAAGAGAGAATAAGACATCTAGCTAATAAGTATGGACCCGAAGGTCTGTGGTAAACTACTCACAACTCATCGGAGAGGCTATGGTGTTGATGTAGAAGTCCTCCATGGTCGATTCCCCCTCCAGCGGAGTGCCGGCGAAGGCTCCAAGATGGGATCTTGCGGATACAGAAGGTTACGGTGGTGGAAATAGTTTTTTGTGGTCGCCTTTGATGTTCTCGGGGTACGTGGGTATATATAGGAGGAAGAAGTAGGTCGGTGGACGCCCGAGGGGCCCACGAGATAGGGGCGCGTCCAGTAGGGGGGCGCGCACTCCACCCTCGTGGCCGCCTTGGCTGTTGCTTGACTTGCACTCCAAGTCCTCTGGATCACGTTCGTTCCAAAAATCACACTCCTAAAGGTTTCATTCCGTTTGGACTCCGTTTGATATTCCTTTTCTTCGAAATACTGAAATAGGCAAAAAAACAGCAATATGGGCTGGGCCTCCGATTAGTAGGTTAGTCCCAAAAATGATATAGAAGTGTAAAGTAAAGCCCATAAACATCCAAAACGGGTAATATAATAGCATGGAACAATCAAAAATTATATATACGTTGGAGACGTATCAAGCATCCCCAAGCTTAATTCCCGCTCGTCCTCGAGTATGTAAATGATAAAAACAGAACTTTTGATGTGGAATGCTACCTAGCGTAATTCTTAATGTAATTTTCTTTATTATGGCATGAATGTTCAGATCCAAATGTTTCAAAATAAAAGTTCATATTGACATAAGAAATAGTAATACTTCAAGCATACTAATCAAAGCAATCATGTCTTCTCAAAATAACATGGCTAAAGAAAGTTCATCCCTACAAAATCATATAGTTAGGCTATGTTTCATTTTCATCACACAAAATACTCCCATCAAGAACAACCCCGGTTTCAGCCAAGCAATTGGTTCATACTTTTTAACGCGCTTCAGCCTTTTTCAACTCTCATGCAATACATGAGCGTGAGCCATGGATATAGCACTATGGGTGGAATAGAATATGATGATGGAGGTTGTGTGGAGAAGACAAAAAAGGAGAAAGTCTCACATTGACGAGGCTAATCAACGGGCTATGGAGATGCCCATCAATTGATGTCAACATGAGGAGTAGGGATTGCCATGCAACGGATGCACTAGAGCTATAAATGTATGAAAGCTCAACAAAAGAAACTAGTGGGTGTGCATCCAACTTGCTTGCTCACGAAGACCTAGGGCATTTGAGGAAGCCCATCGTAGGAATATACAAGCCAAGTTCTATAATGAAAAATTCCCACTAGTATATGAAAGTGACAACATATGAGACTCGCTATATGAAGAACATGGTGCTACTTTGAAGCACAAGTGTGGAAAAAGAGATAGTAACATTGCCCCATTTTTTTTATTTTCTTTTTTCTTCTTCTTTTTTCTTTTTTTTCTTTGGGCCTTTCTTTTTTTTCCTTTTGGCCTTTCTTTAATTCCCTTTTTTTCTTTAGCCTTTTTTGTTTTGGCCTTTCCTTTTTTTTATTTGGGGACAATGCTCTAATAATGATGATCATCACACTTTTATTTATTTACAACTCATGAATTACAACCCAAAACTAGAACAAGATATGACTCTATATGAATGCCTCTGGTGGTGTACCGGGATGGGAAATGAATCAAGAGTGACATGTATGAAAATTTATGCGTGGTGGCTTTGCCACAAATACGATGTCAACTACATGATCATGCAAGGCAATATGACAATGATAATGTGTGTCATGATGATAAATGGAACAGTGGAAAGTTGCATGGCAATATATCTCGAAATGGCTATGGAAATGCCATAATAGGTAGGTATGGTGGCTGTTTTGAGGAAGATATAAGGAGGTTTATGTCAGCGTTCTGGGAATGGGGGTCCCCAGACTTGCCTGCCTGCGGCCTACGGCATGGCTCAAGCGAAGGCCCAGTGCAGCCCAGCTTCATCTCCTCAAGCTCAAGACCCTCGCGAGGGGCCAAGCCTCGCGGGGCGGACGACAGGAAGCTTCCTCAGGAGCAGCCTCATCAGGCAGACTCGCGAGGAGGCGGAGAGATCAAGGCAAGGGAACCCCGCGAGGAGCCCGTGCCGCATGCCATGACGATCGAGACTAGGCGGGCGCTGGCCTACGCAGTGTCCTTGTTTCCCCTTCGGTGCAAAGGGGGCAAGCACAGGCCAAGGCATCGGGCAAAAGTTACCGTTTCAGTGCAACAAGACCAAGACCAGCAGAACGGCAGGATGGAAGTCATCGTGGAGCCCAAGACAACATCATCGTCAGAGCCTTTGGCAGCCGTAGACCAACTTTAGTCAGGATAAGTGTACTAGATGTTCCCCTTCAAAATGGCCAAGTGTTGGCGCCCTTCCCGCTCATTATTTGGGAAGAGGCCCAGGGCCTCCCTCTATAAATAGAGCTAGCCACCACAGGGCAAGGGGACGGATCAATCAGAGAGAGAGAAAGAGAGAGAGAGAGAGAGAGAGAGAGAGAGAGAGAGAGAGAAGCGATTGAACTCACCCAAGCAGTTCATCGCACCAGCTCAAGAACAGCCCCTCGCGAGGCTGTTCCCCCTTTGTATTGTTCATCGTCAGCCCCTGAGGCAATCCACCACACCACACACTGGAGTAGAGTATTACACCACAATGGTGGCCTGAACCAGTATACACCTCGTGTCCCTTGTGTGTTCTCCTTTCTAGCTTAGATTCCTCGCGAGGCTTCGAAATGTGAGCTGGTAGGGGAAAGATATTCGTGCGCACCCCAGTGTTCGAACCTCAAGGGTCGGACGGAACCCGAAATCCGACATTTGGCACGCCAGGTAGGGGTGCGCCGGAATCTTTCTTCCACTAGTCGCATGTGATCTTCCGTCGTATCCATGGCTGATGCTCGTCGGGCTCGCGCCGAGCGTCGGGCTGCTCTCGCCACCCACGTCACCCAGACGGCACCCGTTGGTGGACGCCCCCTTCGTTCCCCGTCGCCTGCCGCCAGCGCCGCGCCAGTGCCCCCGGTCGTAGCAGCTCCCCTGGGCGGCTCACAGGCACCACCTTCAAGCCGCCACGTCAAGCCGTTCACCTGCCAGACCGGCACCGCCCCCAAGTGCCGAGAACCCCCCCCCCCCCGGGCTGGGTGGCGCCGAAGGCCGATCTGACCTTCAGCTCGGATGATCACCCCTCCAACCCAGCCTGTTCGGGCGCGCTCCCGATGCTTTGCACCCCCACCATCTGCCAAGTGGCCATCACCAGGACCCTCATCGACGGTGGTTGAGGGAGTTCCGGATTAGGGGGTGTCCGGATAGCCGAACTATCATCATCGGCCGGACTCCAAGACTATGAAGATACAAGATTGAAGACTTCGTCCCGTGTCCGGATGGGACTTTCCTTGGCGTGGAAGGCAAGCTTGGCGATACAGATATGTAGATTTCCTACCATTGTAACCGACTCTATGTAACCCTAGCCCTCTCCGGTGTCTATATAAACCGGATGGCTCTAGTCCATAGGACGAACAACAATCATACCATAGGCTAGCTTCTAGGGTTTAGCCTCCTTGATCTCGTGGTAGATCCACTCTTGTAACACACATCATCAATATTAATCAAGCAGGACGTAGGGTTTTACCTCCATCAAGAGGGCCCGAACCTGGGTAAAACATCGTGTCCCTTGTCTCCTGTTACCATCCGCCTAGATGCATAGTTCGGGACCCCCTACCTGAGATCCGTCGGTTTTGACACCGACATTGGTGCTTTCATTGAGAGTTCCTCTGTGTCGTCACCGATAGGCTCGATGGCTACTTCGACCATCATCAACGACGCAGTCCAGGGTGAGACCTTCCTCCCCGGACAGATCTTCGTATTCGGCGGCTTTGCACTGCGGGCCAATTCGCTTGGCCATCTGGAGCAGATCGAAAGCTACGCCCCTGGCCGTCAGGTCAGATTTGGAAGTTTGAACTTCACGGCCGACATCCGCGGGGACTTGATCCTCGATGGATTCGAGCCACAGCCGAGCGTGCCGCACTGTCACGGCGAGCATGATTTAGCTCTGCAGCCGGACAGTACCCTGGAGAGCCGGCTGCGCAGATCGAGGACGGATGGCTAGACACCGCCTCGGGGGCTGCAACCTCTACGGCGATAGAGCCAAAGACTGACTTGTCCCTCATAAAGCTCGTGACTCCGAGGTGCCGGACTCCTCGCCGGACTCCGAACCTCCCGCGCCCCCTCCGATCGAATCCGATTGGGCGCCGATCATGGAGTTCACCGCAGCGGACATCTTTCAACGCTCACCTTTCGGCGACATCTTGAGTTCGCTAAAGTATCTCTCGTTATCAGGAGAGCCCTGGCCGGACTGCGGCCAGGACAGTTGGGATGCGGACGACGAAGAAATTCAAAGCCCACCCACCACCCAATTAATAGCCACTGTCGACGATCTAACCGACATGCTAAACTATGACTCCGAAGACATCGACGGTATGGACGACGATGCCGGAGACGACCAAGAACCAGCGCCTACCGGGCACGGGAAAGCCACCCCAACTCACGACGTATACATGGTGGATACACCAAAAGGAAGCGATAATGAGGAAAAACGGGACGTGGCGAAGGACAACTCCCCCAACAAACAACCAAAACGGCGACGCAAGCGCCGCCCGAAGACCGGCCTCGATAAAAACGGCACCCATACGGACCCGGCCCTAGAGCAGGGCGAAGCAGTGGACGACGCACATGTCAACAAGCAGCCAGCCGGACATGAACTGGACAAGCAACCCATCCCCGGCGAAGATGATCTCACATCACCAGAGCATACGAATCTTCATAAAAGGCTCGTCGCCACTGCAAGAAGTTTGAAGAAGCAAAAGCGGAAGCTCAAAACAGCGGAGGACGCACTCAGAATGAGATGGAGCAAAGTACTCAACAGCGCAGATAAACATGGCGCTAGTCACCAGACAAAGAGCTACCCGAAGCGCAAGCTGTTGCCCGAATTTGACGAGGAGGCCTTAGAGCCCCCGCAGTCAAAAAAGAAAGAAGCCGCCTGGCCGGATAGACGACCAGATGACAGGCCAAGAGCAACAAGGGGCGCCGCACACAAGCCGGCACACGATCAGCATAAAGATCCTCGGAAAAAGGACGACCCAGTCAGATCTATTTATGGGCCAAAAAAGAAGACTCCAGGAAGCAACATAACCCGCCGAGCATTTGAAGACAACGGCACACCCAAATACAGGGGCGCCGCACACCCACTATGTTTCACCGACGAGGTACTGGATCATGGATTTCCAGCGGGATTCAAACCCGTAAACATAGAAGCATATGACGGAACAACAGACCCCGGAGTCTGGATTGAGGATTACATCCTACACATACATATGGCCAGAGGAGACGATCTCCATGCCATAAAATACCTACCCCTCAAGCTCAAAGGGCCAGCTCGGCATTGGCTTAAAAGCCTCCCAGAAAATACCATTGGAAGTTGGGAAGAGCTTGAGGATGCGTTTCGAGCAAATTTTCAGGGGACCTATGTCCGCCCTCCGGATGCAGACGATTTAAGTCACATAACTCAACAGCCCGGAGAGTCAGCACGCAAATTCTGGAACAGGTTCCTCACTAAAAAGAACCAAATAGTCGACTGTCCGGACGCTGAAGCCTTAGCAGCCTTTAAACACAACGTCCGAGACGAATGGCTTGCCAGACACCTCGGCCAGGAAAAACCAAGAACAATGGCCGCACTAACAAGCCTCATGACCCGCTTTTGCGCAGGGGAAGACAGCTGGCTGGCTAGATGCAGCACCAGCGACCCGAGTACATCCGAAGTTAGGGATGGAAATGGGAAATCACGACGCAGAAAAGATCAGCGCCGGAATAAGGAAAATGGCCCGAATAGTACGGCAGTCAACGCCGGATTCAAAAGCTCTCGGCCGAACAACAAAACACTGCCCCTCAAGGACAACAGTGACGAGCTATCCAACCTAAACAAGATTCTGGATAGACTATGTCAAATACATGGTACCTCCGGGAAGCCTGCAAACCATACCCACAGAGATTGTTGGGTCTTCAAACAGTCCGGCCGACTTAACGCCGAACACAAGGGGCTCGACACACCAAGCGAAAGTGACGAAACCCAAAAGCAGCACTCCGGAAAACAGAAGACTTTCCCACTAGAAGTCAAAACAGTGAACTCACTTCATGTGATAACACGAAAAGACAGCGCGGCACCTGCAATACCAGGACACCGCCCGCAGAATGGGGATAGACCCTACCAAAATTCGCCATAGCAGCACTTCCTTCAAAGGAGTGACGCCAGGCCTTTAAGCCAATTATACAGGCTCTGTACCACTAGAGGTTGTGTTCGGTTCATCCGACAACCTCCGTCGCGAAAAGCTCACTCTCCATCGCCCCATTCAAACAGTAGCCCTTAAGCACTACTGGGGCGCGCAGCTATCGCCAGCCCTAATGCAATACCACATTACGCGTTTTTTACGCTTAAGAATGCCCGGTCAACGTGGCATAATTTCATTAAAAAGTAACTCCGAGTGTTCCTCGACCACGGAGAACGTGAGACTGCTTCGACAGCCACACACTAATCAGACCTTGCAGGTCAAAGCCCCTAAAAATAGGTCATTCAGACCTCGGACATGGTTAGGCGAGTCCGGCGTAACTAAACAAGGGGCTTCCCAGCCGCATACCCCCTTTATAAGGGGCCGCGTGTATAAATGATGAGAGCCAATAAAGCTCAACTTTCTTCATTTTATTCTATTTTAATACAACTTCTGCACGATATTTCTTGGAAACTAAGTCCTTCTCTTTTACAGATGAAGCACGTGCTACACCCGTCCAGGATACAGCACAACGGAGACACAGGCGCAGACGTGCAGCAGGGACCCGTTGCAAGGATTCTTTTCAGATTAAGACCCTGCGTAAACCTTTCTTACTGTCTCTTGTTGATACACATCCCCCGGTTTCCCACCATAGCCGAGGAGGAGGCTGGCGTTTTGGCATCGGCCGCGTCAGAAGTTCCCGCCTGTACCTGGACACAAGGGGCTTAGGGCATTGTTCTGCCCGGTATCATAAAGATCGAACACCTCAGGGAGTGTTCGGCGTCTCGAGTTAGGCCTTATATGCATCAGCTCCGAATCATGTCTTTGGTCAAATGTTGGGTTTGCCCGGCTCCTGTGTTTTGCTGCCTTACGTTCCGCATCATCGGCTAACGCGGCACCAGGAGAACTACTGCGATTGTGCCCCGGTTCGGCCGGACGAGCACCTCAGTAGAGAAAGCCGAAAACTGACTGTCATGATATAGCGAGAGACTGGTCAACCACTCGATCGACCATTGGAATGTTTAGAATTCCTCCGCTTTGACGAAGGACCGCTTCCCGGTCAGGCACATACGCGCCCCGAGTTCGGGAAGAGCGGTGCCACCAGGGGCTATATAGTAGCCCCACATTCGAGCTCCTATGGCTAAGTGAAAGTGATAAAGCATTATAGTCCGGTTGCCTAGTTTGCTACGCTATCACCTCCTTAAAAGGACCAAGACGTTGGATTAAGTGTGAAAAAGCGCTTTTCTTTTTGCAAACACCCCCGCACCATGTGCGTGGGGGCTGAAGCCAAAGACTGCCATCTTTCAGATTATACATAACATACGGCCGCACAGGAGATAGTTCAATACTTGAACACACAAGTATAAAAAGTTATTGCATTATAAACATGATCTCAGAAATCATACATGTCATTCAAACATAACATCTTTCGAGCACTGCGACTCTATTAAACGAGCGCCCTGCAGGACTTCCTCAAAATAGTGCTCGGTGGGGAATCGGCTTTTGTCCGGACCCCGGGATGCAACAGCGGTGGCATCCATCTCCGCCCAGTATGTCTTACCACGGGCGAGAGCCATCCGTGCACCTTCTATGCATGCCGACCGCTTCATCGCCCCAATACGCGGCACCGCCCCAAGGAATTGCTGCAACAAGCCAAAATAACTCTTCGGCTTGGGCCTTTTCGGCCACAGATGAGCGACCACATCCGTCATGGCAAGTCCGGACAATCTATTCAGTTCAGCCCACTCAACCAACCGATCACTCAACGGAAGTGGACGCTCCGGACTATGGAATTGAGACCAGAAAAGCTCTTCCATTTCGTGATCCTTCTGGCTTCGAAAGTGCACGACTGCGTCCGCCGCACTCGCCACCAAGTCCAGATAAGGATCCTCCGCACCGTACAATCGGCCCAGCTGAGCATACTTCGGATCCGTGAACTTCCTACGCAGCATAAAGGGCTTTCCAGCCACAATGTCTCCGACCTGACGCAGTTCCTCCTTCATAGCCCGCATCGCACTACGGGCATCCTTGGCTTCGGCGTCGGCCTTCTTCAGGTCCTCTTGCTCCGCTCGGCGTTCTCTTTCAAGAACCTCCAGGCGGTCGGTAGCAACTTTTAATTTCGTGGCCATTCCGGCCATCTCCTCCCTGCTTCGGCAGTGAGCAGCCTTCTCGGCTTCTAGCTCTTCCGCTGCCTTCGAGGTAGCCACCTTGCTTTTTCTGGCTTGCTCCTTGGCCCGAGCAAGTTCTGCTCGAAGGCCTTCCACAGCAGCAGCACTATCTGCATCAGGCATACAAATTGTAAGGAATGGGCGTCAGCTCCCTTACTAGGCGACCGCAGAGCAACCACATACCTTGTGACTCATCAAGTCGTTTATTGAGCAGCCAGATGTCCGCATCCGCAACGTCGAGTTGCCTCTTTAGCTCGGCAAATCCATCAGTCTGGCTGGCCACCGAACGTTCCGCCACCTGCATAGGAAAGGCGACAATCTATAACTGAGATTATGATCCTCGGCACGCTGTCGCTTTCGACAGCATACCAAGTCTCAGGGGCTACTATCTATACAGGGCGCACTTCATGTGCAAAACTGTCAAAAGGTATGTCATTTTTTGCGTACCTCAAATCCCGTCAGCAAACTTCCGACAGCCTCACACAACCCGCTTTCGGCGGACGAGGTCGTCTCAATCACCATACTCATTAATGTGCGGTGATCTTCTGAGATGGACGCCCTCTTAAGCAAATCCTGCAGCTCCACCGGCCGTACTCCAATGGGTGTCGAACTCTCCGGCCCCGCCGGACTCGGGGAGACCCTCCGTGACGACACCTCAGGGTCGCCCGCCCCGCACGACGGGGCGGCAGATGGAGGCGTTTCGCTCTCCATCATCTCCGGACGAAGGTCTCGCGAAGATGAGATGTGCTGAGATGGGCTGAGATCCGAACTACAAGGTGAAAACTTTGGTTACCCTTAGAAATTAAACGGGGATGTCCACTATTACAAAATCCCCCCTTTTTACTTACGGCTCGCTAGAGGGCTGATTCCTCCGAGGAGGCAGTACGGCCGGGGCTCTTCCCGGCACAGGACCTTCCGGTACAGATTTCTTTCCCCGCTTTGAGGCCTTGGCCTCCGGGTCTTCGGAAGCGGTCCTCTTCTCCCCCTGGAAGGAGGGACTCTCGATTCCTCCCTTACTGAAAGCCTCCGTGGCTGTGGTGGTAGTTCCCCTGTGCCCTTCTTCGCCCTCCTCCGAAGGTGCAACCTCTAACATTTTGATTAACATGGGATCCTGCGTGGTCTCAGGGAGGGGGGCCGGACACCGTATCAGTTTTGCTTGCGCTATCCACTCCTGTCCAAGGGATAGCTGGTTAAAAGGCAAATCCACAGTAAATGAATGGATGATGTGTCCGGACACAGGGCTACTTACTTGAGTATCCAGGCGATTGCAGCTTAGGCCAGCATCCTCGGTCAATTCCGGACGCATCTCTTGCGATCCGAAGAACAGTCTGTACATCTCCGCGGGTGTCAAACCCATGAAGTGTTGAAGAGCTCGTGGCCCCTCCAGATTAAATTCCCACAGGCGGAGGGGGCGACGTTTGCAGGGCAGTAGGCGCCAGATCAACATAACTTGTACCACTACGGCCAGATTGATCTCCCTTTCTTGGAGGCCCCGAATTCGGTCCTGCAACAGGGGAACGTCCTTGGACGGCCCCCAGTCACGCTCCTTGTTGACCCATGACGTCAGCCGCTGTGGAGGGCCCAAGCGGAAGACGGGCGGCAACCTCTGCCTGCTGCCGTTGGGAGCGGTGATATAGAACCACTCCTGTTGCCACAAGCCGAGCTCCTCCTGAAAAGAGCCCTCGGGCCATGGAGCATCGGCCCTCTTACTTATAACCGCCCCGCCGCACTCTGCCTGACGCCCCTCAATCATCTTCGGCTCCACATTGAAGGTTTTGAGCCACAAGCCGAAGTGAGGGGTAGTGTGGAGGAAGGCTTTGCAGACGACAATGAATGATGAGATGTGGAGGATGGACTCCGGAGCCAAGTCATGGAATTCCAGCCCATAGTAAAACATGAGCCCCCTCACGAAGGGATCCGTCGGGAAGCCAAACCCCGACGGAGGTGAGACACGAACACGACGCTCTCGCCAAGCTCGGGAGTAGGAATAACTTGCCCTCGGGCAGGCAGCCTATGCGAAATCTCGTAGGTTAAGTACCTGGCGTCTCTTAGCTTTAGCACGTCCTCTTCCGTGACAGAGGAGGTCATCCACCGGCCTCGTAGGTCGGGGCCAGACATTGTCGAAGATCGAAGGTACTCGAATATGGAGCCCTGGGTGTTGGAACTCGGGGCGAGGGGCGGATTCGATAGAGGATTGAAGGAAAAGAATGTCAGGACCCCGACTCAATGCCACATCGATCTAGCATGTAACACCTCATATCACTTTGCGGCCTCACGCACGGTATTCCCACGGGTGTCGCCTTACCTTTGCCCGGGACCGTTTGCGCCTTTTGGCACACGTATATGACAGTGTTGCTAGCACCCATATGATAAGGAGCCCGGGCTGACATGGCTAGTCGTAAACCCAAAGTGGCACAGACATACAGGGACAGGCATCCATGACCCAGCATCGAACGTGTCGGTCATTAGCGAGTGAATCCAGGCTGTAGCACTGGGCTAGTAGGACTCCAGTGAACCGGGCTGTAGCGGGCTAACAGGACTCCGGTATTCATCGCGTGACATTTCCCCGAAGGGACAGACACAGGAACGAAGAAGGACACATGCCGGCCAGCCTAAGTGTTCCGGAGCAGTAGCAAGCTACCATGGCTCGGTGGAAACACTAGGAGACATTTCCCCGTAAGAGAGGCTACTAAAGATAAACAACTAGATGGCCAGATCCCACACATACCAAGCATTTCAATAACATACACACAATATGCTCGATATGTGCAAATACAACATGGCATCACCACATGACTCTACGACTCAAGTAATTTATTCAATAGGCTCCGAGGAGCGAGATATTACAAACATGGGTCTCATGACCCAACAATCAGAGCATACAATCAAAGCACAAGCGGAAGCTATCATGTCTGGGTACAGACATCTATAACTGAAAAAGGCTGAGAAGCCTGACTATCTACCAGATCCTGCCGGGGCACAAGACCGTAGCTGAGGTAACAAGCTAAACGTCGAAGTCCACGTGGAACTACTAGTGAGACCGAAGTCTCTCTGCAAAAACATAAAATAGGCAAACGTGAGTACAAATGTACCCAGCAAGACTTACATCAGAACTAACTACATATGCATCATTATCAACAAGGGGATGGTGGGGTTTAACTGCAGCAAGCCAGCTTTGACTCGGTGGCTATCCTAAACTACGACTGCAAGTAACTCCTTTTGAGGTGGCGCACACGAGTCCACATATTCACCATATCAATACACCACTATGGATCCACTCCCGTCTCCCTACGAGAGCGCCATCCATAGCACTCACGCTTATCTTGCGTATTTTAGAGTATCCACTTTCACTTGTCTATGAACTGATATAAGCAACCCAGAAGTCCTTTACCGCGGACACGGCTATTCGAATAGATGATATTAACCCTGCAGGGGTGTACTTCTTCATACATGTTTCCACCACTTAGCGTCTGCACACGACATGTGCTCGGCAGACTTCAAGCGAAAGCCGACGTGGGTGTAGACCACGACCTACCTAAACACTCAAGTCTCTAGTCCAGGTTTATCGCCTATTCGGGTTCCATCCATGAGGAGATCCGGCCGGAGTTTCGCTCACAACCCCAAACGATGTGAACAGGGTTCCCGAGACACCAAACGGGCATCCGGTACACCGTGCCACGTACCTACCGCATCACAGCCCACCCCTACGGTCAGCGTTGTCCACGGCCTCCAGTAAGCTACAAACACCAGAAACTACTTGCAACTCCTGGACAGAGGACAAGGGTGAATAAGAAGTCGAGCGGGGTCATATTTCAGGGCCCAATGTATGGTAGTAGCTGAATCATGGATCACAAACACAGAACTCAGTTCCTGAGGACGGCTGCAATGAGACAACCCACCATGTACTCCTACATGGCCTCTCACCGCTACCTTTACCAAATCGTGTTCACACACTTAGCTCACACACAGTAGGACATGTTCACACACCTCTGATTCATCCCCGATGAATCAGACCTGACTCAACTCTAAGCAGTAGCAGGCATGACAAACAAACATGAATGAGTAGGCACAACAGGGCTCAAACAACTCCTACTCATGCTAGTGGGTTTCATCTATTTACTGTGGCAATGACAGGTCATGCAAAGGATAAAGGGGTTCAGCTACCGCAGCAAGTAACAGATGAATCGATGTTGTCCTAATGCAGTAAAAGAGAGCAGGAGTGAGAGAGTACGATTGTATCAGAATGAACAAGGGGGTTTTGCTTTCCTGGCACTTCTGAAGATAACATTGGGTCTTCATCAGTGTCAACGATCACATCATCGGTATCACGTCTATCGAGAGGGGAAAAATACCGGCAACACAGAAGGGAACACAATCAATGCAATGCACAATATGATGCATGATCATGACGTGGCAAAATTTATGTGTTTTGAGCTAATGCAACTAGCAACAGATTAAATGAAGTTGGTTTGAATACAAGATTCAAATTCAAACCCCATATGTGATTATTTAAATGCCCTTTATATGATTTGTGCTAAATAGCATCTATAAGTTGTTCTAACATGCATGAAAATGGTACAGATGGATTCCTTGAATTTTTCTGATAATTTTTCATATATAAATTATTTAATTTGGAGTTACGGTTGAATTTCTATGATTTATTGAAGTTTAGGGCATATTCTGAAAATAAATAAATCATTTCTCACTTATTTAAAATCCCAGAAGCATATACTGCGTCAGCATGATGCCGGGGTGACGTCAGCAGGTCAAAGGCGTCGACCAGGTCAAACCTGACCAGTGGGACCCACTGGTTAGTGACCCAGTCAACTAACCAAGTTAGTTAGCCCTAACTAACTGGATTGGGCCCACTGGTCAGTGACTAACCTAAATATGATTAGCCCTAACTAACTTAGTTAGCCGGGCGGGGCCCGCATGTCAGTGGCTCACCTAATTAACTAAGTTAATTAACACTAACTAACCTAACACTAATTAAGCAGGCGCCTGGGCCCACACGTCCGGGGGGGGGTCAACCCCTGGGCCGATCAGGTCAAACCTGCCGGCGACATGTCGCCGGCGACGACAGTAGCGGTGGGGCGGCTCGGAATTGCGATACAGGGAGCCATTCGAGGCGCCGCTGGGCTCTACGGGAAGCTGGCGATCCCGCGCATCCAACAGTGCAACCGGGGCGAGCTGGGGTGGCCGTAATCCTCGCCGGCGTCGAGCTCAGCGGCTGCCGGACCTCGGGCGTTGGCGGAAACGGTGCTACGGTGCACAACAGCGAGAACCCGTGGGTGCTGCAGGTTCACAGGAGCGCGGCGAGCACGTTGGTGATGCTCGGGCGAGCGGACGAGCTCAGGAGCATGGAGCTCGTCGGCCGTGGCGGCGGCGAGCTTCGGCGGAGGTGGGGAACGGGGCTAGAGCAAGAACGCGAGCAGGAGAGGAGGGGGAATCGGTCCATGAGCTCACTGTGGTTGCAGAGCGCGTCTCAGTGGGCTCGGGGGCGACCTGGAGACGGAGAATCGGGCCGGCGATCTTCGATGCCCGTCGGTGAAGATGGTGGCGATGGCGTCACTGCAGGGCTCCTGGTGTTGCTTGGAGTGGTGGGGAGGAAGAGTAGGTCGAGGCAGAGCTTTGGGAGGCGTCGGGGAGACGAGGCGGTGGTGGTGGCCGCGGCGAACGGCGTCGGTGGCGACGGGGCTCCACTCGGTGGAGGAGAGAGGGAGCCAGAGAAGGGGGGGAGAAGGCACGGGGAGAGTGCGAGGCCTGGGAGGGTGCATGGCGTCGCGGACGGGGTCCAGGGCAACGAGAGGAAGCAGGAGGTGGCCAGGGGAAGCAGGAGGTGGCCGAGGCCTCTCGGGCGCGCGCCACGCCTCGCCTCTGCCTACTGGCAGAGGAAGACGACAGGGGGGGGGGAGTGGAGATGGGCTGGGCCGTGCTGGGCCAGGTAAGTGGGCGCCAGGTAACTTCCTTCTCTCTCTCTCTTTTATTTCGTTTCTATTTCTGTTATTTTGTTTTTGATTTGATTTAAAATACCAAATCATTTAATAAAATCCTGGAAACAATTATGGGTGCTTTCTGAATTATTTCAGTGACCCTTAACAATTTCCAACATTTATTTGAACATTTAAATTATTTATAGTATTTAAATGCCCAAAGTCAAATACAATATGATTTAATTCAAAAATCCAAAAATGACCTAAGAATATATTCATCATTTTTGGCAGAGGTTTCCACCTTAACCAGAAATCATGAACTTTTCTTAGGAACCTTTTGGGTTTATTGAAAAGATTTTAATTCACCCTAGTTGAGTTGATTTAATGCTAGGGTTTGAACATCCCCATTTCAATTTTAGGCAAAATTTAAACATGATGCAACACATGACTAGCTAGCTCAGAGCAAACCAGAAGCTAGGGATGTGACAACTCACCCCCACTAAACAAGAATCTCGTCTCGAGATTCAAGCATAGGGTAAGGTGAAGGGGTAACGCAGACTAGTATAATCTTCACGATCGAGGGTGCACTTCAATTGAATGTTGATTCATTCACCATCATTGTCTTGAAGTCTTGCTTTGGAAACTCCAACCAACATGACAACGAGAGAAGGAGGGGAACTCTAGAAGGATCAATCTTCTCGAAGGTCGAACAACTCAGGATTAACTCACGGAATGGGACATAGCAACATTTCTCGAGCTGAGGGACGAAGCACACCTCTAGAGGGATGGAGTGGAGCAGATGACGAGGTTTACCAGGTAGACTACAATTCCACACTTAAAAAGGTGGTAAACGATTGTCATCGTAGCGAGGAGTTGACTTTCCATGATACCATAACGATGCACCTTAGGGAAGGTGACTCGTAGAAATATCCCCTTAGGTGGCAAAAAAATTACCTTTGATTCAAAGATCATTGAAACTCTTTAAACCAGCCTAAGACAATTCTCGAGCAATCGTTTGGAGGGGGTCGATGGAATGGCATACTCGGACTTGGATGATGTGGATTACCTTGTTGAAGACAACGTAATGGATGAACTTGCTTACCACCGGAAATGGAAGAGACCCATGGTAGAATGGCACATTGGCGGTGCAAGCTGGGAACAAAATGCAAATGCTGGGAATGATTCTGGTAACTGGGGAGAGGCTCATCAATAGAGAGTGAATTCACTGTTTGAAAAGGTCATAGCATTGCCGAGGAAACTGAGAGGAATCCCAGTTAGAGCCGATGATAACACGTAGCGCTTGTGCGTGCTCTCAAGAACTTGAGCATTTCCACAATCATCAAGGTTTTATCAACATCCGTGTCAAGGGTGCTGACAACACAACATACTACCATGATGAATGATGATGGATGATGCAGATGCAAAGGAAGATAACACTTTCTTAGATTTCACCCTTGGCGGGGCCAAGGAAATAAAATCTGGATGATCGACCGAGAGACATTTAGCGCTCCGCTTCTAATGTTCTCCTTGATGTGCTAGTGTAACCCATTCATAGATATGGTTTGATATCTAGAACATCAAGTAAAAAGGTCGGACTTCGGGATCTCAAAATCCATAGGGGCAACTAGGGAGTAAATCCTACAAAATCCCTATGGGGAGGTGGCCAACTTCCTCAATCAAGATATTATAATAACAGGTCTTCCGGCTAGGTGTGTTGGCCACGACATCCACTTTACCGGTTTTTGAGGGACCGATATTATAGTTCTTGGGAAATGTTCCAAACCATCATATCTGCCTGAGATTCAGATCTGGTTGGTGTCAGGATATTCCAGAATCATCGAGTCTAGGAAGAAAAACGAAAGTTTGCAACACAAATCGATGAGATGACGTTGCGAGATTCTCGGGAATGAACTACGATAGCAAGCTCCAAACATGAACTGGTTCTGCTACTAACATGTGAACACATTGTCCCAGACAAGCATGGCCACGTAGTAGTCTTATAATCAAACACTACCGAGTTCGGGTGGGGAACCATAATCGAGGATATCGAAGTCTTTACGCAAGTCCATGGATTAGATCCCAAGCATAGACTTCTTTTCCTTGAACAAGTCAATCAGTGGCTTAGTGTGCTAGGGACACATATAGAATGAATGTTGCAAGTCTCCAGACCACAAAATACTTCGCACATGAGCATGACTGATTTGGGATGATTCCAAGGAAACAAAACAATCTTCCTCGAATTCATGGCGGCAACTTGCATCAGATGCACATGAATTAGGGGAAGTCACTACTTTCATCCAAACATATGCTTCATGAACGATACACGAAGAAATGCTTACACAAGTTTTCAACACTAGGTTGATGTTCAACATGATTCATGGGGGGAGACAAAATGCTACTGATGGGCTCAACAGCAACTCATCAGAATTTCCATATCACTGGACTTCCACCATCATGTGAACACGGTGATAGCATTGGTCAGACCAAAGATGTAATGGTGTATGCTCGAGGGATCAACCACGAGTAAGACAACATTACGAGCATCGTCGGTACTGATTTGATTTGACGATAGCCCACACTCAAATCAAAGGATTGATAAGACAATAGGTCCAGCAACTGATCACAGGGACCAATCGATGAAGATATCATCTTTCTTCAGCACACCCTACACAAGAATATCCCTTTGGAACGAACTAAGTCAGGCAAGCTTTTATCTTCCAACTCTCCAAGTTGTTGTCTAGCTTAACCAACTAGCTCAGGGATATCTAACACAGATTCTTGGAGAAGGATGGTTCACAAGAAACCAACTTGATCACGAGCTCAACACAGCGGTCAGGTGACAACCTGGTAATACTTCCGAGAAGATCTTCGGAAAATCACGAACCACCGATATGTTACTAAGCTCGAGAACAATCTTGCTTTTTTAGGCAAGACGATATGATCAATAGAGCGAAGATTTGAAATAATTCCTATCTCATTGGTCAAGGAGTGAACCAGGAGAATGGACTAGGTAGCATGATCAACCTTAGAATGATGATTCAAAAACCAACACGCTAAGAATGAAATTATTGTCCATTAACTACCAAGCAACAAGGTTGCTAGGAGTATTGAATTCACACATCACGATTCACTTGTCGGCATTCCGGTTGCGACAACACGGAACCGAGGGATGAATAATGATGGCGAGAAGTATCACTGTACCAAGAGTTCATAGGATGGTGTGCAATTCCTACGATAATCCCGATATAAAAGATGGTAATACCCCAAGGTAGAACAGAATCAAAAGCTGGGCTGGCATTTTGATCTGCGGAGCACAATTGCTTTAACCCAATCCTGGATATGGAAGAGGTACTGGAGTTTGTTTCTCCTGGTCATTCTACGATAGAATGGCTTGACGGACGATAAGAGTAATAGGCATCGATAAACGAACGCACGCATACTCTTGACTATCAATTGATAGACGAAGGTCAGTAGACAACTAAAGAGGGACAACTCAAAGGAACATATAACTTTCTGAGTTGTGGATGCATAGATTAGTATGTCGAACCAAGTTCAACATAATTCTTACGGATAACCCATGCAGAAAGGTTGAGCTGGCAGAGTCACAATATAGAATGGAGAACTCCTCAAGAGTACTCTTGTTGTCATCTTTTGGTTCAGAAGAACTCCTGCCAAGAATGGTTCATGGTAATTGGAAGAAGGATGTACCACGAACCTCGAGTACTATCGCAAAGGTTACTACTATCCTAAAGGGACTAGCAAACACTATCAACATGAAGTAAGTAGGGTGAATCTCGGGTTCAAAACCCAAGGAGTAGAATACCTACTACTAAGTGGCATCATGGGATGCTTTCGAGAATAAAGGCCAGAATCATCACACTAGGACACAAATCATGGCTAGACCACTAGATGATCCCCTAAGACACCTAGGGTCATAATAATTATTCCAACATAAAGGTCGAGGCAGTAGAATACCTCAACTCAACAATTAGTGTGATTGAGCTGGCATAAAGGAGCATCGAAACCAGAGGGAAAGGATTTTGCAAATGCATCAGACTATTTAGAAACCTGGAATGACTCGACAGCATAACGGCTGTAAATGCTCAGAAGAGATTTGAGACATTCACAAAAATGGTGGCATAACCACTCAGAAGCACAATATCAAGGTTTCGAGATCAACAATTAACATACGGAAGTAGTAGAAACTGAACTCAAGCTTAAATCCAACAATCTTATAAGTCTAAGGATTAGTAACGCGTGATCCTGATAGAAAGAAGAGATAGCCTAGCTCTTAATCCCCGTAGGAAAGATAAGATGACTCAGATCAGAAGGGCATGAGGTATAAGGAGTAAAAAGAGCCTTACGTTCCATCCCACAATCAATTCCCTTATATAACTAAAGAATCTCTAGACTCAACTTCGACCAGTTTGGCTTGGTAATCCTACAGGCAGTCAAGCTCTGATACCAACGCTGTCAGGAGCCCGACTCAATGCCACATCGATCTAGCATGTAACACCTCATATCACTTTGCGGCCTCACGCACGGTATTCCCACGGGTGTCGCCTTACCTTTGCCCGGGACCGTTTGCGCCTTTTGGCACACGTATATGACGGTGTTGCTAGCATCCATATGATAAGGAGCCCGGGCTGACATGGCTAGTCGTAAACCCAAAGTGGCACAGACATACAGGGACAGGCATCCATGACCCAGCATCGAACGTGTCGGTCATTAGCGAGTGAATCCAGGGTGTAGCACTGGGCTAGCAGGACTCCGGTGAACCGGGCTGTAGCGAGCTAACAGGACTCCGGTATTCATCGCGTGACATTTCCCCGAAGGGACAGACACAGGAACGAAGAAGGACACATGCCGGCCAGCCTAAGTGTTCCGGAGCAGTAGCAAGCTACCATGGCTCGGTGGAAACACTAGGAGACATTTCCCCGTAAGAGAGGCTACTAAAGATAAACAACTATATGGCCAGATCCCACACATACCAAGCATTTCAATAACATACACACAATATGCTTGATATGTGCAAATACAACATGGCATCACCACATGACTCTACGACTCAAGTAATTTATTCAATAGGCTCCGAGGAGCGAGATATTACAAACATGGGTCTCATGACCCAACAATCAGAGCATACAATTCAAAGCACAAGCGGAAGCTATCATGTCTGGGTACAGACATCTATAACTGAAAAAGGCTGAGAAGCCTGACTATCTACCAGATCCTGCCGGGGCACAAGACCGTAGCTGAGGTAACAAGCTAAACGTCGAAGTCCACGTGGAACTACTAGTGAGACCGAAGTCTCTCTGCAAAAACATAAAATAGGCAAACGTGAGTACAAATGTACCCAGCAAGACTTACATCAGAACTAACTACATATGCATCATTATCAACAAGGGGATGGTGGGGTTTAACTGCAGCAAGCCAGCTTTGACTCGGTGGCTATCCTAAACTACGACTGCAAGTAACTCCTTTTGAGGTGGCGCACACGAGTCCACATATTCACCATATCAATACACCACTATGGATCCACTCCCATCTCCCTACGAGAGCGCCATCCATAGCACTCACGCTTATCTTGCGTATTTTAGAGTATCCACTTTCACTTGTCTATGAACTGATATAAGCAACCCAGAAGTCCTTTACCGCGGACACGGCTATTCGAATAGATGATATTAACCCTGCAGGGGTGTACTTCTTCATACATGTTTCCACCACTTAGCGTCTGCACACGACATGTGCTCGGCAGACTTCAAGCGAAAGCCGACGTGGGTGTAGACCACGACCTACCTAAACACTCAAGTCTCTAGTCCAGGTTTATCGCCTATTCGGGTTCCATCCATGAGGAGATCCGGCCGGAGTTTCGCTCACAACCACAAACGATGTGAACAGGGTTCCCGAGACACCAAACGGGCATCTGGTACACCGTGCCACGTACCTACCGCATCACAGCCCACCCCTACGGTCAGCGCTGTCCACGGCCTCCAGTAAGCTACAAACACCAGAAACTACTTGCAACTCCTGGACAGAGGACAAGGGTGAATAAGAAGTCGAGCGGGGTCATATTTCAGGGCCCAATGTATGGTAGTAGCTGAATCATGGATCACAAACACATAACTCAGTTCCTGAGGACGGCTGCAATGAGACAACCCACCATGTACTCCTACATGGCCTCTCACCGCTACCTTTACCAAATCGTGTTCACACACTTAGCTCACACACAATAGGACATGTTCACACACCTCTGATTCATCCCCGATGAATCAGACCTGACTCAACTCTAAGCAGTAGCAGGCATGACAAACAAACATGAATGAGTAGGCACAACAGGGCTCAAACAACTCCTACTCATGCTAGTGGGTTTCATCTATTTACTGTGGCAATGACAGGTCATGCAAAGGATAAAGGGGTTCAGCTACCGCAACAAGTAACAGATGAATCGATGTTGTCCTAATGCAGTAAAAGAGAGCAGGAGCGAGAGAGTAGGATTGTATCGGAATGAACAAGGGGGTTTTGCTTGCCTGGCACTTCTGAAGATAACATTGGGTCTTCATCAGTGTCAACGATCACATCATCGGTATCACGTCTATCGAGAGGGGACAAATACCGGCAACACAGAAGGGAACACAATCAATGCAATGCACAATATGATGCATGATCATGACATGGCAAAATGAATGTGTTTTGAGCTAATGCAACTAGCAACAGATTAAATGAAGTTGGTTTGAATACAAGATTCAAATTCAAACCCCATATGTGTTATTTAAATGCCCTTTATATGATTTGTGCTAAACAGCATCTATAAGTTGCTCTAACATGCATGAAAATGTTACAGATGGATTCCTTGAATTTTTCTGATAATTTTTCATATATAAATTATTTAATTTGGAGTTACGGTTGAATTTCTATGATTTATTGAAGTTTAGGGCATATTCTGAAAATAAATAAATCATTTCTGACTTATTTAAAATCCCAGAAGCATATACTACGTCAGCATGACGCCGGGGTGACGTCAGCAGGTCAAAGGCGTCGACCAGGTCAAACCTGACCAGTGGGACCCACTGGTCAGTGACCCAGTCAACTAACCAAGTTAGTTAGCCCTAACTAACTGGATTGGGCCCACTGGTCAGTGACTAACCTAAATATGATTAGCCCTAACTAACTTAGTTAGCCGGGCGGGGCCCGCATGTCAGTGGCTCACCTAATTAACTAAGTTAATTAACACTAACTAACCTAACACTAATTAAGCAGGCGCCTGGGCCCACACGTCAGGGGGGGGGGTCAACCCCTGGGCCGATCAGGTCAAACCTGCCGGCGACATGTCGCCGGCGACGACAGTAGCGGTGGGGCGGCTCGGAATTGCGATACAGGGAGCCATTCGAGGCGCCGCTGGGCTATACGGGAAGCTGGCGATCCCGCGCATCCAACAGTGCAACTGGGGCGAGCTGGGGTGGCCGTAATCCTCGCCGGCGTCGAGCTCAGCGGCTGCCGGACCTCGGGCGTTGGAGGAAACGGTGCTACGGTGCACAACAGGGAGAACCCGTGGGTGCTGCAGGTTCACAGGAGCGCGGCGAGCACGCTGGTGATGCTCGGGCGAGCGGACGAGCTCAGGAGCATGGAGCTCGTCGGCCGTGGCGGCGGCGAGCTTCGGCGGAGGTGGGGAACGGGGCTAGAGCAAGAACGCGAGTAGGAGAGGAGGGAGAATTGGTCCATGAGCTCACTGTGGTTGCAGAGCGCGTCTCAGTGGGCTCGGGGGCGACCTGGAGACGGAGAATCGGGCCGGCGATCTTCGATGCCCGTCGGTGAAGATGGCGGCGATGGCGTCACTGCAGGGCTCCTGGTGTTGCTTGGAGTGATGGGGAGGAAGAGTAGGTCGAGGCAGAGCTTTGGGAGGCGTCGGGGAGACGAGGCGGTGGTGGTGGCCGCGGCGAACATCGTCGGTGGCGACGGGGCTCCGCTCGGTGGAGGAGAGAGGGAGCCAGAGAAGGGGGGAGAAGGCACGGGGAGAGTGCGAGGCCTGGGAGGGTGCGTGGCGTCGCGGACGGGGTCCAGGGCGACGAGAGGAAGCAGGAGGTGGCCAGGGGAAACAGGAGGTGGCCGAGGCCTCTCGGGCGCGCGCCACGCCTCGCCTCTGCCTACTGGCAGAGGAAGACGACAGGGGGGGGGAGTGGAGATGGGCTGGGCCGTGCTGGGCCAGGTAAGTGGGCGCCAGGTAACTTCCTTCTCTTTCTCTCTTTTATTTCTTTTCTATTTCTGTTATTTTGTTTTTGATTTGATTTAAAATACCAAATCATTTAATAAAATCCTGGAAACAATTATGGGTGCTTTCTGAATTATTTTAGTGACCCTTAACAATTTCCAACATTTATTTGAACATTTAAATTATTTATAGTATTTAAATGCCCAAAGTCAAATACAATATGATTTAATTCAAAAATCCAAAAATGACCTAAGAATATATTCATCATTTTTGGCAGAGGTTTCCACCTTAACCAGAAATCATGAACTTTTCTTAGGAACCTTTTGGGTTTATTGAAAAGATTTTAATTCACCCTAGTTGAGTTGATTTAATGCTAGGGTTTGAACATCCCCATTTCAATTTTAGGCAAAATTTAAACATGATGCAACACATGACTAGCTAGCTCAGAGCAAACCAGAAGCTAGGGATGTGACAAAGAATGGGCCTTGGTCTCATTATAAAGAGGGAGAATACCAAGAGCCGTCCCCGTGACCGTTTCGAACCCGCCTTCGATGGAGGGGGCGTGGCAACGGGCGCGGTTGGGTTACCCACATCCGTATTGATGGGAATCCCGGAATAAGGGGAACACGATCTCTGCTTCGACAAGACGTGCCAAGGAAACCGCTTCGCTAAACGCACGGAGGTGGAACAATAAGAACAATTTGAGTAAAGGCTTGGTAGTGGTATGACGTCACGCCACAAAATACGTCAGCAGATTGAACTTGTGTAATGTTATTCTCTCTACGGTGGTACGTGGAATTTATTTTGCAGAGCCGGACAGTATCCTAGTGTTCACAATCTTCTATAAATTATTCGGAGGAAGAACCCGCCTTGCAATGCCGAAGACAACATGTGCGCTGGACTCGTCGTCATTGAAGCCTGGTTCAGGGGCTACTGAGGAAGTTCCGGACTAGGGGGTGTCTGGATAGCCGAACTATCATCATCGGCCGGACTCCAAGACTATGAAGATACAAGATTGAAGACTTCGTCCCGTGTCCGGATGGGACTTTCCTTGGCGTGGAAGGCAAGCTTGGCGATACGGATATGTAGATTTCCTACCATTGTAACCGACTCTGTGTAACCCTAGCCCTCTCCGGTGTCTATATAAACCGGATGGCTCTAGTCCATAGGACGAACAACAATCATACCATAGGCTAGCTTCTAGGGTTTAGCCTCCTTGATCTCGTGGTAGATCCACTCTTGTAACACATATCATCAATATTAATCGAGCAGGACGTAGGGTTTTACCTCCATCAAGAGGGCCCGAACCTGGGTAAAACATCGTGTCCCTTGTCTCCTGTTACCATCCGCCTAGACGCACAGTTTGGGACCCCCTACCCGAGATCCGCCGTTTTTGACACCGACAGTGGTGCTGGCCTCAGTGTGCTCTCGGTGGAAGCCTTCAGCCTCGTCCATGTACCGCCAGAGCGGCTTCAGCCCAGCAGGCCCTTCTCGGGCGTCGGAGGCGGTTCCACCGGCTCCTTGGGACAGATCCGCCTCCCGGTAACCTTCGGCACCTACGACAACTTCCGCATGGAGCTGATCGACTTCGACATCGCCCCCATCGGTCTCCCGTACAACGCCATCCTCGGCTACCCAGCCTTGGCCCGGTTCATGGATGCGACTCACCCGGCATACAACCTCATGAAGATGCCCGGGAGCAACGGCGTCCTTACCGTGTTTGGGAACATCGAAGATGCGTTGCAGGCGCTCAAGCTTGCTTTCAAGACGGCCGTGGTGGCGCAACCCGCCAGCACAGATGTCCTCGAGCCCAAGGGGGCTGCACCAGCTAAAAAGAAGCAGCTATTCAGCCAAGACAAGGCGGAGACCAAGCAGGTACCGGTCGACGAGGATGGACCCACCGGCGCTACCTTCACCATAGGCACCAACCTTGAGCCTGAGCAGGAGGAGGCCCTGGTTAGGTTCCTGCGCGCGAACAAGAAGGTGTTTGCATGGGAGCCTTATCAGCTGGCAGGGGTCCCAAGGGATGTAATTCAACATCATCTCAACATGTGCCCCAACGTGCGCCCCGTGAAGCAGAAGGCAAGGCGGCAGTCCACTGAAAAGCAGGCCTTCATCGTCCAAGAGACCCACAAGTTAGAAGCAGTAGGAGTCATTCGCGAGGTCCGCTACCCTGATTGGCTGGCCAACCCTGTTGTCGTGCCAAAAAAGGGATGAAAGAAACACATGTGTGTCGACTTCACCAACCTCAACAAGGCCTGCCCGCAGGATCCATTCCACTTCCTCGCATCGACCAGATCGTCAACTCTACCGCTGAATGTGACCTATTGTGCTTCCTGGATGCCTTCTCGGGCTATCATCAGATCAAGATGGCGGTAGAGGACATGGAGAAAATGGCCTTCCTGACCCCGTGTGGAGTGTACTGCTATACCTGCATGCCATTTGGGTTGCGCAACGCAGGCGCGACCTTTCAGCGGCTGATGCACATCGCCCTAGGCCGACAGCTCGGAAGGAATGCTGAAGCTTACGTTGATGACATTGTGGTGAAGTCTCGGGAGGCAAAAACCCTGATACAGGACTTGGAAAAAACCTTCGCGAGCCTCAATGAAGTGGATCTGCGGCTCAACTCGGAGAAGTGCGTGTTCGGAGTCCCCTCGGGAAAGCTCCTAGGCTTCCCCGTGTCCCACAGGGGCATCGAGGCCAACCCGAAGAAGGTCAACGCAGTCGAAGACATGAGCCCGCCGAAGACCCTCAGAGAAATGCAGAAGCTCACCGGGCGTGTAACCGCGCTAGGACGTTTCATCTCCAAGCTGGGGGAGCGAGCACTGCCCTTCTTCAAGATGATGAAGAAGAAAGGCCCCTTCGAATGGATTGAAGAGGCCGACAAGGCATTCCAAGATCTCAAGAGGTACCTTACCTGCCCTCCGGTGATGGTAGCTCCGCGCCCTCGGGAGCCCTTGGTGCTCTACCTTGCAGCCACCCCCTATTGTGCCAGCGCAGCCCTGGTGGCAGTTAGAGAGGAGCGCCAGACCACGGCCGCAGCCACAGTCCCGGCCAAAGCAAAACAAGGCCAGGAAGGCCTCGCGAAGACCATGACCGCGGTAGAAGAGGATCAGCCTCATCAGAGGAATGCACCCGGAGCGGAGGAGGCCCGCTCAGGCGACCAAGCACTGGGTGCTACGTCGTCTCAGGAGATACCACAACCTCCAGAGGACGCGGGCCGCACCAGCACCCCCAACCTCATCGAGCACCAGGTATACTTCGTCAGCACGGTGCTGCGGGACGCGAGAGCACGGTACCCCATGCCCCAAAAGCTCCTCCTCGCACTATTAGTGGCCTCGCGCAAGCTGCGGCACTACTTTCAAGGCCACCCCATCAAGGTCGTCTCAGCCTACCCCCTGGAAAGGGTACTCAGGAGCCCCAACTCAGCTGGGAGGGTCGCACTGCAAGCGTTCCAGCTAGAATTCAGCACGACCAGGGTCATTAAGGGAGCTGCGCTTGCAGATTTCGTGGCGGAATGGACAGAGGCACCGGGGCTCAAAACGGGCGAGGACCGGTCGCTTTCCCAGGAAAGTGAAGCGCCGGACGGCTAGGTGATGTACTTCGATGGAGCATTCTCACGGCAGGGCGCGAGGGCTGGTGCAGTGCTCATATCCCCCACTCAGGACAAGCTTTACTATGCCATGCAACTCTGCTTCCAGCATGGGGAGAAGGTCTCCAACAACATAGCAGAATACGAGGGCCTGATAGCGGGCTTGAAGGCTGTCGTCGCCTTGGGGGTAAAGCGAATCACCATCAAGGGTGATTCGCAACTCCTCGTCAACTTCTCCAACAAAGTATACGAGCCGAAAGACAGGCACATGGAAGCGTATCTCGCGGAGGTCCGCAGGATGGAGAAACAATTTTGGGGGTTGGAGTTACAGCACGTGCCCCGCGGCACCAACTAAGAGGCTGATGACATCGCCAAGAGGGCATCCAGGCGATTGCCTCAGGAGCCTGGCGTCTTCGAGAAGCGACTCATCAAACCTTCGGCAGCACCATCGCTATCAAGCACGGCACAACCTAGGGAGGAGCTCCCTCAGCCGCCGGCCTCGGGAGCCTCGGTCTGTGGCCTGGCCTCAGGGGCACGCTTTCTCCTGGTGCTGGAACCTCAGGAAGGATGCTAGACCGCAGAGTTCAAGGATTACTTGATGCAGGGGACCCTGCCGGAGAAGGAGGAGGACGCGGAGCGTGTGGCGCGGCAGGCCACGGCCTACTGCATCAAGGATGGAGAGCTCTACCGGAAGCGACCAAATGATGTGTCCTTACGTGCATTTCCAGGGAGCAAGGAAGGGAGCTGTTGGCGGACATACATGGTGGAGACTGTGGGCACCACTCATCATCACCAACACTCATTGGGAAGACGTTCCGCAGCGGGTTCTACTGGCCCGCAACACTCAACGACGCCGTTGAGCTGGTGAAGGCTTGTGAAGCCTGCCAATTCCACGCCAATAAGATCCATCAGCCAGCTCAAGGCCTGCAGACCATACCCCTCTCATGGCCGTTCATGGTCTGGGGGCTGGACATCCTGGGCCCGTTCCCTCGGGCGCCAGGGGGCTATCATTACCTATATGTTGTCGTGGACAAGTTCACCAAGTGGGCTGAGGTGGAAGCTGTCTGCACCATTCCAGCAGGCTCCGTAGTCAAGTTCATCAGGGGCCTCGTGAGCCGATTCGGGGTGCCTAACTGCATCATCACCGACAACCATTCGCAATTCACCAGCAATCTCTTCAAAACGTATTGTGCTGACCTTGGAACGCAGATATGCTACGCTTTAGTAGCACACCCCCGGAGCAACGGCCGGGTCGAGCGAGCCCGGAAGTCCTGAGGGGCCTCAAAACCCGGACCTTCAAGAAGAAGCTGGAGGCCTGCGGCAGGGGCTGGTACGACGAGCTCCAGTCTGTGCTGTGGTCTATCCGCACGACCGTGACCAAGTCGACTGGCGAAACCCCGTTCTTCCTCGTCTACGGAGCTGAGGCCATTCTCCCTCACGAGGTCAGGCATCGTTCCGCACGGGTCCTGGCGTTCGACGAGACGTAGCAGGCTGCCATGTGGGGGACGGATCTCGTGCTGGGGGAGGAACACCGTCGAGGGGCTGCGCTGCGAGCGGCAAGGTATCAACAGGCGCTGCGGCGATACCACTGCCGCAACATCCGCCCCAGAACTCTTGAGGTAGGGGAGCTTGTGCTCAGACGGGTCCTCTCCAGGGAGGGGTTGCACAAGCTCTCTCCTATGTGGGATGGCCCATTCAAGGTTGTTCATGTTTCCAGGCCCGGCTCCGCGCGCTTGGAGACCCAGGAGGGGGTACCCATCCAGAACACGTGGAACATTCAACATCTTCGAAGGTTCTACCCCTGAGCGAGGACCAGTGCCTATGGAAAAGGCCCGGTGCCTATGAAGAAGGCCAATGCCTGTGAAGCTGCCGCATTTTGGAAAAGGCCCGGTGCCTGTGAAGCTGACGCATTTTGGAAAAGGCCCGGTGTCTGTGAAGAAGGCCAATGCCTGTGAAGCTGCTGCTTTTTGGAAAAGGCCCGGTGCCCGTGAAGAAGGCCAATTCCTGTGAAGCTCGCCGCCTGTGACACTTCACGTAATAATGAGTGGGGCTGTACACGCCCCGGAGTCTCCGCAGTGCCGCCATCGGGCCTCGGGGGCTCCCGCCCACGCCCAGTGGCAGCACTTAGCTCCGCGCTGGTGAGAAGATGTCGAAGACTAGATTAGGTGCTGGACACGGCCTTTTCATTTGCTTTCCGCAGTTGGCTTGTTCATTCATATTTGAAGTTTTATTGGAGCTGTTGCCGTCTCTAGCTTGCGACTCTTTGCCTTTTTTACTCACTTGCCTTGTTTTCGCTCGTGCAAGTCTCGCAAGGGAGTTGCGTAGGCACCCTCGTGAGTGTTTTCTGCCCCCAGTCGTTTGAAGCTTTCCTATCCGAGTCCACTGCGGGAGCACCCCTCCCAGTCCGTGCCCCACGGGCGTCGCGACGCGAGCATAGGACCTGGGTCGGTTGCCCCCACAACCAAGACCAGAAGCTACCCCTCCTGACTAATCCTTGCAGTACATGAAGCGCACGGCGAGGCCTCGGCCTTAGGAGGCGAGGACCGCGACAAGCCTCCCCGAGCTAAGTACGTCTCGCACACGGGCATGCGGCACGGGAACACAACATAGAAATAGCGGAAACAACATGATAATTAACAACAATAGTTTAACACGCCCCTGCGGGGCCTGATACTACTTTCTTTTTGTGCAGGGAAGGAAGAAAAATAAAATAGGCATGACTTGCTCGGCATCAACTCGCGGCGAGGGCTCGTACTGCCTCCGGAGCTCAGTCAGATCCCTTCTCTCGCTTCACCCAGGCGCGACAGCGGACTGACCCGCTACCTTCCCCCATGCGGGCGCGACGGTGCGGGGGCTGGTCGCGGGCACCGCTGGAGGAGCTGCTGTCCAAAGGAGAGTCGCCGAAGCTTGGCGAGCCCCGAGCGCCGCTGACCGTGCGCCATCCGGCATCTTCATCCTGATCGACGCTGGGGCTGGGCACTCGGCCGCGGTCATTATCTTCGGGGCAGCACCCAGCACGGCGACCGTCTTACCCGAACACCCTCACGTAGAGGGTGGCATCGCCGTCGAACTTGAAGTGCAGGGTGCATTGCTGGCTCAGGCCACGCGCACGGGCAACCGTTTTCCAGCCGCGGGTCAGGTCCACATTCCCGGCGACGGAGACCTCCAGTGAAGCCCAGGAGGCCCTGCTGCAGCAACCGTCCGCCTGAAGCCAGAGGCCGCCCGGAGCGCCGGTCGGAAGTTCACCTACAAAAAGCAGGGAAGCTGGAGCCAGGTGCCGGTCGGGTCCGCCGACCACATGACGAACTCCGGCAGCACCTCCGCCGAGTGGAAGCATGGCCTAGGGGTCGCGCAGCCATGGCGTTCCTCCCATCGGCGGCCGGGCACTCATCGCCGCGCAGGATACCGTCTCCGCGACCGCGGGAAGCCACTGCGGGGGCCGCATGATGCTTGCGAGGGCGGCCCGGCCGCGCTTGGTCGGGGGAGAGTCGGGCCCTTCCCGACGAGCCTTTCCCTTCTCCTCGGCCGAGAACCTCTTCGGCGGTGCCATGGGGATGGCGAGTATCCGGGATGGAGAGAAAAGAGTAGCAGGAAGGAATGGACTGAAAGGGCTCACGCCGTTCCATACTTATAGCCGGAGAAGGCCAACCGCCGCCCTCCATGATCGTAGGTAATCATGACCCATTTTTGCATGCATGGACTTGTCAAGTCACGCGGTTGCCGAGGTGTCATGGGGAAGCGGAGACGCCCACGTACAATCAATCGCCACGTGGCGCCCAAGTCCGCAGACTATTGGAGCCCGCGGTGCTTCGCACTTGCCCCTTTGCTTCTCTGCTAAGCCAAGTCCGGGCGCGCCTTGGGCCCGGGGGCTACTGTCGGCGTTCTGGGAACGGGGGTCCCCAGACTTGCCTGCCTACGGCCTGCGGTGTGGCTCAAGCGAAGGCCCAGTGCAGCCCAGCTTCATCAGCTCAAGCTCAAGACCCTCGCGAGGGGCCAAGCCTCACGGGGTGGACGACAGGAAGCTTCCTCAGGAGCAAGCTCATTAGGCAGGCTCGCGAGGAGGCGGAGAGATCAAGGCAAGGGCACCTCGCGAGGAGCCCGTGACGCAATCCATGACGATCGAGACCAGGCGGGCGCCGGCCTGCAGTGTCCTTGTTTCCCCTTCGGTGCAAAGGGGGCAAGCACAGGCCAAGGCATCAGGCAAAGGTTACCGTTTCGATGCCTCAAGACCAAGACCAGCAGGATGACAGGATGGAGGTCATCGTGGAGCCCAGGACGGCATCATCGTCAGAGCCTTTGGCAGCCGTAGACCAACTTTAGTCAGGATAAGTGTACTAGATGTTCCCCTTCAAAATGGCCAATTGTTGGCGCCCTTCCCGCTCATTATTTGGGAAGAGGCCCAGGGCCTCCCTCTATAAATAGAGCTAGCCACCACAGGGCAGGGGGGACGGATCGATCAGAGAGAGAGAGAGAAGCGATTGAACTCACCCAAGCAGTTCATCGCACCAGCTCAAGAACAGCCCCTCGCGAGGCTGTTCCCCCTTTGTATTGTTCATCGTCAGCCCCTGAGGCAATTCACCACACCACACACTAGAGTAGGGTATTACACCACAATGGTGGCCTGAACCAGTATAAACCTCGTGTCCCTTGTGTGTTCTCCTTTCTAGCTTAGATTCCTTGCGAGGCTTCGAAACGTGAGCTGGTAGGGGAAAGATATTTGTGTGCACCCTAGAGTTCGAACCTCAAGGGTCTGCCAGAACCCGAAATCCGACAGTTTATGTGTGATAGAGCGTATCGTATCACGGGGTTTGGATGCACCGGCGAAGTTTGCACCAACTCTCAAGGTGAGAAAGGGCAATGCACGGTACCAAAGAGGCTACCAATGATGGAAAGGTAAAAGTGCGTATAATCCATGGACTCACATTAGTCATAAAGAACTCATATACTTATTGCAAAAGTTTTATTAGCCCTCGAAGCAAAGTACTACTACGCATGCTCCTAGGGGGGAGGTTGGTAGGAGTTAACCATCGCGCGCCCCCGACCTCCACTCAAGGGAAGGCAATCAAAAGAGCACCCTATGCAATAAATTTGTTACACAACTTTTACCATACGTGCATGCTACGGGACTTTCCAACTTCAACACAAGCATTATTTAAATTCATAATCACCCAACTAGCATTACTCTAATATCACTACCTCCATATCTCAAAACAATTATCAAGTATCAAATTGATCATAGCATCCAATTCACTTCCTATGATAGTTTTTATTATACCCAACTTGGATGCTCATCATTCTAGGACCAATTTTATAACCATAGCAAATACCATGTTGTTCTAAAAGACTCTCAAAATAATATAAGTGAAGCATGAGATATCAACAATTTCTTCAAAATTAAGCCGCCGTGCTCTAAAAGATATAAGTGAAGCACTAGAGCAAAAACTATCTAGCTCAAGATATATAAGTGAAGCACATAGAGTATTCTAATAAATTATAATCAAGTGGGATTCTCCCAAAAGGTGTGTAGAGCAAGCATGATTGTGGAAAACTAAAAATCAAAGACTAATATAATACAAGACGCTCCAAGCAAAACACATATCATGTGGCGAATAAAAATATAGCTCCAAGTAAAGTTACCGATAAACGAAGACGAAAGAGGGGATGCCTTCCGGGGGCATCTCCAAGCTTAGGCTTTTGGCTATTCTTGAACATCTTGGGGTGCCTTAGGGATCCCCAAGCCTAGGCTCTTGCCACTCCTTATTCCATAGTCCATCAAATCTTTACCCAAAACTTGAAAACTTCACAACACAAAACTCAACAGGAAATCTCATAAGCTTCGTTAGTGAAAGAAAGAAAAACCACCACATAAGGTACTATAATGAACTCATTATTTATTTATATTGGTGTTAAACCTACTGTATTTCAAGTTCTCTATGGTTCATACCACTTAATACTAGCCATAGATACATCAAAATAAGCAAACAACACACGAAAAACAAATCTGTCAAAAACAGAACAGTCTGTAGCAATCTGTAACTCTTGAATACTTGGAACTCTAAAAATACTACAAAAATAGGAAGTCCTGGGAAATTTGTCTATTGATCTACATCAAAAAGAATCAACACAAAAGAAAGTTTCTATGAATTACTATAATTATTGTCGTGTGTGCAAAGTTTCTGTTTTTCAGCAGAATCAAATTAACTATCACCATAGGTTATCCTATAGGTTCTACTTCGCACAAACACTAATTAAAACATAAAAACACATCTAAACAAAAGGTATATGCAAAATTTATTACTAAATAGAAACAATAACAAAAAACACAAATAAAATTGGGTTGCCTCCCAACTAGCGCTATCGTTTAACGCCCCTAGCTAGGCATAAAAGCGAGGATAGATTTAAGTAGTGCCATCTTTGGCACTCAATTCATAAGTGGCTCGCATGATAGATTCATAAGGTAATTTAACTTTCTTTCTTGGAAAGTGCTCCATCCCTTTCCATAATGGAAATTGGAATCTAATATTCCCTTCCTTCATATCAATAATCGCACCAATCGTTCTAAGGAAAGGTCTACCAAGAATAATAGGGCAAGAAAGATTGCAATCTATATCAAGAACGATAAAATCTACGGGCACCAAATTTCTATTTGCGACAATGAGAACATCATTGATCCTTCCCATTGGCTTTTTAATGGTGGAGTCCGCAAGGTGCAAATTTAAAGAGCAATCATCAAGATCATGGAAACCTAGAATATCACATAAAGTTTTCGGAATCGTGGAAACACTAGCACCCAAATCACATAAAGCATAACACTCATGATCTTTAATTTTAATATTTATAGTAGGTTCCCACTCATCATTAAGTTTTATAGGTATAGAAACTTCCAAATTAAGTTTTTCATCAAAAGATTGCATTAAGGCATCAACAATATGTTTGGTAAAAGCTTTATTTTGACTATAAGGATGAGCAGAATTCACAACGGATTGCAACAAGGAAATACAACCTTCTAAAGAACAATTATCATAATTAAATTCCTTGAAATCCAAGATAGTGGGTTCAATGCTATTTAAAGTCTTGACCTCTCCAATCCCACTTTTACCAAATTTAGCATCAAAATCTAAAAACTCTGAATCATTGGGACGCCTTTTAACTGAAGTTGACTCATCTCCAGTCTCATCATTATTAAGATTCATATTGCAAAACAAAGATCTAATAGGAGACACATCAATAACTTTAAGATCTTCATCATTACTTTCATCTAACTTTTCTCATTTGGCAGCCATCTTATTAACTAAGGTAGCTTGTTTATCATAAATTTGGGCTATAGAATTTTTAAGCCGAGTAATTTGGGAGTTCAAACCATAAAATTCTTTAGACATATCATCAAGCTCTTTGTTCATAAACCCCAAAAAAACTTTTTTGTTCTTTAAGCTCTTTTCTGAAGAAATTATTATGCTCAAATTCTAAAGTCATAAAACTTCTAACGTTTGATTCAATCTCTACCAACCTTATAAGATGAAGGTCGGTGTTCTTAGGCAAAGCCATAAGGGCAAGCAGGCACACAAAAAGACAAGCGAAAGAGAGAGGAGATTGTGAAAGAGAGGGCGAATAAAACGGCAAGGGTGAAGTGGGGGAGAGGAAAACGAGAGGCAAATGGCAAATAATGTAAATGCAAGGGAGATGAGTTTGTGATGGGTACTTGGTATGTCTTGACTTGAGCAAAGACCTCCCCGGCAAAGGCGCCAAAAATCCTTCTTGCTACGTCTTGATCTTGCGTTGGTTTTCCTTAAAGAGGAAAGGGTGATGCAGCAATAGTAGCGTAAGTATTTCCCTCATTTTTTGAGAAACAATGTATCAATCCAGTAGGAGGCTCCTCAAAAGTCCCACGCACCCACGCAAACAAACAAGAACTCGCAAGCAACGCAATAAAGGGGTTGTCAATCCCTTCACGGCCACTTGCGAAAGTGAGATCTGATAGAGATAATATGATAAGATAAATATATTTTTGGTATTTTATAAAATAGATAGGAAAAGTAAAGATGCAAATAAAAGTAGATTGAAAGCTTATATAATAAATGATAGACCCGGGGGCCATAGGTTTCACTAGTGGCTTCTCTCAAGATAGCATAAGTATTACGGTGGGTGAACAAATTCTCATCGAGCAATTGATAGAAAAGCGAATAATTATGAGATTATCTAGGCATGATCATGTATATAGGCATCACGTCCGTGACAAGTAGACCTACTCCTGCCTGCATCTACTACTATTACTCCACACATCGACCGCTATCCAGCATGCATCTAGAGTATTAAGTTCATAAAGAATAGAGTAATGCATTAAGAAAGATGACATGATGTAGAGGGATAAACTCATGCAATACGGTATAAACCCCATCTTTTTATCCTCGATGGCAACAATACAATACGTGCCTTGCTGCCCCTGCTGTCACTGAGAGAGGACACCGCAAGATTGAGCCAAAGCTAAGCACTTCTCCCATTGCAAGAAAGATCAATCTAGTAGGCCAAACCAAACTAATAATTCGAAGAGACTTGCAAAGATAACTTAATCACACATAAAAGAATTCAGAGGAGATTCAAATATTTCTCATAGATAAACTTGATCATAAACCCACAATTCATCGGATCTCGACAAACACACCGCAAATAGAGTTACATCAAATAGATCTCCAAGAAGATCGAGGAGAACATGGTATTGAGATCCAAAAAGAGAGAAGAAGCCATCTAGCTAATAACTATGGGCCCGAAGGTCTATGGTAAACTACTCACAACTCATCGGAGAGGCTATGGTGTTGATGTAGAAGCCCTCCATGGTCGATTTCCCCTCCGGTGGAGCGCCGATGAAGGCTCCAAGATGGGATCTCGCGGATACATAAGGTTACGGTGGTGGAAATAGTTTTTTGTGGTCTCCTTTGATGTTCTCGGGGTACGTGGGTATATATAGGAGGAAGAAGTAGGTCGGTGGACGCCCGAGGGGCCCACGAGATAGGGGGCGCGCCCAGTAGGGGGCGGGGGCGCCCTCCACCCTTGTGGCCACCTCGGCTGTTGCTTGACTTGCACTCCAAGTCCTGTGGATCACGTTCATTCCAAAAATCACGCTCCCGAAGGTTTCATTCCGTTTGGACTCCGTTTGATATTCCTTTTCTTCGAAATACTAAAATAGGCAAAAAAACAGCAATACGGGTTGGGCCTCCGGTTAGTAGGTTAGTCCCAAAAATGATATAAAAGTGTAAAGTAAAGCCCATTAACATCCAAAACGGGTAATATAATAGCATGGAACAATCAAAAATTATAGATACGTTGGAGACATATCAAGCATGTCAACTTTTGTCGAGTGCATAGAGTTTGCAAGTACACACCAAACAGGGAAGATAGATTTTGCAAGAGGCATAAGTATTTAGAAACTAAATGGTTGCAAGAAAAGCTAGATATTTGTGCTGAAAATTTAAATTTTCTTAACCATCCTTGTGAACTTTGCAATGAACGTGGCCATTTAAATATCCAATGCAAATTGTTTCATGATCAAATCGTGTCCAAAAATTGTGATGACTTGATTTCCCTTGCGCATCATAATGAACTTAGTTTGTTTCTGGGTTATGAAGAAATGAAACGTATAACTAAGGATATTCCAGAATTTGCCCTTGATAAAGTTCTTGATTTTGATCTAGAGGAAATTTATATGTATTGTGCGGTGAATTGCATTGAAAATCCTTATATTTCCAATTACATAAAGACAAGAAAACAAATATAAGATGAAGAGAATACTAATGAAAGGGTAGAGACTTCTCAATATCCTCCTATTATATCTTATGATGAATCAGGTAACGAGGAGGAGCCTTCTATTCAACCAATCTCATTAATAAGGAGCTCCAAAAAGAGGATTAAACCCACACATAATGTGAAGAAGAAAAAGAAAAGACGGATAAGCAAAGGTAAAAAGGTATGCCTCCCAAATGATGTTGCTCCTATTACTCATTGTGATGATGATAATTGCTATACTATATGTGTTGTCCATACTATTAATGATGAGAGCGATTATGCTTATGATATGAAAAGGCCCAAGCTTGGGGATGCTATGTTTGATGAGAATGACATGTTTGAGAACTTATTTGCTGCAATTAATGTTTGTCCCAAGCTTGGGGATGCTATGTTTTATGAAGATGATATTTTTAACCTCCCAAGTTTTGATATGCAAATTTATTATGATGATAGCATGCCTCCTATTTATGATGATTATATTGATGAAAGTGGGTTTGGAAGAGTGTCAACTTTAGGAAGTAATGATACCACTATTTTGTATGGTGTTGAATCTTATTGTGACAATTATGAAAGTGGATTTGGAGAGGTCATGACTTTATTTAGTGATGATTCCACTATCTTGGAAGAAGTTTCAATTGATTATGATGAGAACAAAGTTGCTACTTATGATGATTATTGTGATGACTCTTATGCTATAAAAAGTAGTGATGATTATTATTGACACACGAACACGTCACCGCGTACCCTCGATGCCGGGGGTGATGCACCATGGCTCACGTCGAAGCAGATCTGACCGGCAGCATGATACGCACGACAGCCGGCAGATGCTTTTGAGACCCGAAACCCCGCGCGCCCGGGAGGGACCCTGTCAGGGAGTGCGGCGGCTATGGGCTGCTCCAGGTCGATTCGGTCGCCCCTAGAGCCTCGTGGATCCGCAGACCTCCAGCATGAAGAACTAGCGAAGAACGAGAAGAAAGATACCAGGGATAGATAAAAAGTAGATGAACATGAAAAAGTAGTAGATGTGTTTGTTCGATTGTGTGTTGTTCAATCGGCCGTCACCCCTTAGGTATATAAGAGGCGGCTGGAATTCCCGTTCAAGGAAAAGGTTTGGATTCACGTCCAAAACCCTAGTCAAATTCGGATTGGTTTTATCCAAACTTTCCAAAATTGTTCGGTCTAAAACTGGCTGCACCTTCCAAGTCCTTTTTGTGGTGGTAAACGACCTCGGATGGAAATTAGTCCAAAAGTAATCTTGACCGTTTCGACGAGACGAACAACTTTCATGTTGAACGTTTTTTCATCAGAGGCCACATCAAGGGTCAAATCGCTCGCATAAAATAGCTAATTATTCACGCAGCTCATCAGACATACCCACATATGTGTCTGGTTCCGGGCGTCATATTTTGCTCACTGGAGGGTCGCGCTCTGCGGGCTCTAAATTTTGCATACGACCTCGGATTGAGACGATCTTTATATCAAAATTGACCATTTCGACGAGGCGCACAACTTTCATGTTGAAACTTTCTCCATTTGGAGCCATCTTAATTGGGTTTATAGCCATTATTTAATCTGGTGTTGACATAAGTATCTCTGAACTTGTCATAACTTTTACATACAAGCTTTGTTTTAGACCATCTTCATATTCATCTTCATCTTCTCGAAGAGAGCCATCTCTTGGTGAATTTCAATAGTAAGTTTGAATTAATCTTGACATAGCTTCAAGCCACTCTTTATAAACGTGCCATTTTTGAGCGTCAACACATGCCCCCTGTTTTTCGGCAAAGCTAGCGTGCCGAAAAATAACTTGTACCAAGTTTGTTCTAAGGATGATGTCAACACTCCATCAGCCACTTATATGTTCTTAGGACGATAAGTATATATCGGCCATGTCTTGTGTGAACTTACTGATGCAAACTTGGGTGAAACCTTCTCAGCTTCATTAACATTCGGGTGATAAAGTTCCATAGATATGTATCTCAAGGTCATCCTCCAAACCATATTGTTCATCCTTTTGCTAGGACTTTGTAGATAATCAACAATACTTTCTCCAATCCTTACTTTCGCCTGCACAAAAAATTCATTAGTGGCCGAAGCTGTGGACTTCCGTTCGGCCTTACCTATGTTGACGAGACTAAGCATCGGCTATTGAGAGAAATGCAATACAGCACGATTGACATGGTAGCCAGATGCTTGTTGTGCCAACTCTCTCCAATTGTCATGTCTAAATATATGAACAATTTTAATGCAACCAAGGTAAATTTTGCATCTAGACATACCCCAAGATAAACTATAAGTGATTCGTCAAAACATTGATAACCCTTGGATATTTGTTGCACTACTCATAACGAATCACCGAAAGCCTCAATATGTATAGCACCTATAGCAAGTAAAAGAGTCAATCCGAATAACAATGCATATTCGGCTTTGATTAATCGTGCATAAAAATATTCTAAGCGGCATGAGGCTTCAAAAATAGTATCATCAGGAGATATATAAACAACACCAACACTTTGGCCATTGCTACGAATTGAACCATCAAAACATAACCTCCATAGTACTAAAGAGACAAGGCTAGTATCAATATTATGCATGTCATTAATCTGATGTTCAGTAATAAAATCAGCTATGATTTGGCCTCTTATAGATCTCAAAGACGCATAAGCCAAAACATATCCAAACAAAGTATAAGACCCCTAGCCAATTCTATAACTATGAATTGGTTTGTGCATCATGTATTCAATGACATCGGTCATCATGTCTCAACTCCATTCAAATATAAATATAAATTTCCATGAGCACGTAACTTGTCTCGCTCTCCAATCAAACTAAGGACGATGTTATAATATTGCACCGGCCATGCATTGACATACTCTTAGGATGATAGATAAATATCGGCCATTACCATGTAAACTTCATTCAAAGCACATATAGCCAAAATAAAAAAATGAAATGACAAATCAAGTATTTCAGCCCTTTGGATCAGCAACAAACTTGTAGCTAATCAAATGTATAGTGACTTGGTAATACCCTTTCATGATGTAAGAAATTATATTGCATCCATGGAATAAAATAAGCCCATTGAGGGTTACCAATCATACCTGATGATGGATTCCGTGGCATAGGCGTTAGTGGCATAGCTGAAGAATATGAACAATGTGTAGACGGAAGATGCTGAAACCTTAATCTTGGTCCTTCATAGTTTTCACTCTTTTCCTTCTTCACCTTTGTCGCACTTCTTGTAATGGAGGCTTACACATAATTCTTATTTTGAGAACTTCCTTTGGGAACCCATGCCATGTTCCTTTCTTCAAGTTCTTATGCACTAAGTTTGCGTAATTCCCTCTTTTGCCAATACGATAAGCCGAGTGGGAATCTCGGTTGTGATTCTGTTTTAATCAATGGCAATTCCTTTTTGTCCTTGTGCACTCTCAACTTCTTTTCTTCAGATTTGGCTCTTTGATTCTCAATAATTGGTTGCTTCATCTCATTGCCTTTAGTAGCCAACGTCAACACTTTAATTGGCTCTTTTTCATTTGGGATCAAATCTGAAGTTGCACTCTTATGACCATCTCTTTTAACACGGTAAAATTGTTTGACCACCTCTTTCTTCTTCCTTGAGTTTTGGACCGATTCCTTATGATTGAAACGGTCTTTAACATGTGGTTGTTGAACAAACGATGACCCTCTCGGAGCTGCATAATTTTGGTGAGGTGGTTTTGAATATGATGGACAGTGTGCCCTTGATTTATACTTGTTCCATGATTGATCTGAATAATAGTCAGCATAGGGGGTATCCATGACATCGGCATTGGTGGCCCAAAAGGAGGATATGGAGTCTATTTGCTTAACTTCTTCCTTCGCCAATCCCGGTCTTCAAATTTATGCCTTGGGGGTGACTCCGATGCTTTTGTTTCACTCGACCGATAAGCACTCTTTGCCTCACTTATATTATGATACTTTTCTAATAACTGTGCGAAAGTGACTTTCGGCTTTTTACCTTTGTGCTTACCATTGCCTTTGCTTTCTTTAGTTGTGCATGCATAGGTCTTTGAATTTTCTCATTGCCCCCCAGTGCTAGATGTCGCCATTGTAGCTTTGATGGAATTCCCATCTTCAAGATTGTTGTTGATGCACTTTTTAACCATATCCTTGCTCGAAGACTTGACCCCGTCATCATCGGTGTGTACCTGTTGACCTTTAGATGAATCGGCTTGAGATAGCCGAGTCAACATTTGATCACCATCAAGACCAATCTGATACGACTGGCCATATGCTCGTGCCTCAACAAACTCCAATCGTCCTATGTTGTCCGATTGTGCGGCTTGATGAATCACATTGTTGTCTTTGATATTCTCTTCAAACAAACATTGCATTTGTTCTTGTTCTGATGGCTCGACATCGTGATCAATTATAATAGGATTTGTCGACGATGCACCAACGATGTGATTACCCATGCCCAGACTGAAGGTACATTGTCTGTCCATTAACTGATACTGTGATACTGGTTCTGAAACAAAATAACCGAGTAGTGCTGGCTTAGCGTCATCCGACGCGGCTATGCATTGATTTTCATCCTGTTTTCCCGATGCTCTTGAATCAGCTATCTCGAAGGACTTTGGACCTGGCTTTATGTTTCCGCAACCAAAACAATTATAGAATATACGTCTCATTTGAGACCAAATGTTAGCCAGGCATGAAACAAGCAAAGCTACCCATATGAACATAATTTTAAGTCGGCATAATGGGAAAAGCTTTGGTTGCGATGATTTATCACTACCAGTCTCTATGAATGATACCACATGTTGACTATCATGATTAGTGACAAGATCATTCCTAACAAATAGATTACTCATTTCGATTGGTCTTTCAAAATTAATTAGAATCTTACTAACAGGTGCATCAACAATATGATTTTGACCGAATCGAAAATTGAATAAACTATCTGCTAGGTGTACCTTTGTGAAGACGTTGGAAGGAAGAGATGGTTGCACCACTGGAACAATACCTTGCTCCACTTCTGAATAATTCTCCAATGCCTCGTTCTCTTTTTCTGGATCTCGTGCTTCATCACTCGGATTGTCTGAGTAGATTTCACTCGGATTGCCCGAGTATATTTCAGTTGGATTGCCCGAGTGATTTCACTCAGATGCTCTTTGTCAGTTGAACTTTGCTCCGCTGCATTTTCTTGTTCTTGAAGCGCGTCAATTTCTATGGCACGAAACTCATAGGGCAGGAAGTAGGTTCCATTAACTTCAGAAAAATCAAGTAGGCATGTCTTGCTATACTTTCCATGCCCTTTCTCAACAATGTTTGCCTCTTTGGATTTGATGGATTCAGAATATATACTACTTGATTCGGCCTTTTCAATCGAAACACTTTTAGTTTCCGAATCATCATTCTTTTCACCGGTTATATCAATTGGCAATGCTTCTTTTCTTTGAGCTAATTCTCTATCAATTCCCTCTTGGCGAAGTACTTGCACCCTATCGCGCAAAGCTTTAACTCCCCTCTCAATTTCAGCCCGCTCTAGATTAGTTTGCCCCCCAATGCTTTTAGGATCTTTTGGCAATGAAGTGTTAGTGTTACCAAAATTTTGCAATTGTGTAGGAGGTGTATAATATGCTGCAGTACTAGGTGGAGGTGTATGCACTTCTTTATAACCATATGCTCTCTCACCAATACTACCAATTGATGAAGTTGCATCTTCCTGCAAAACTCTAGCTTTTATTGCAGCATAATCAAGAAACAATCCCTTTTCATATTGTTCAAGGCAAAGAACATTAATTCTCTTGTTTTGTGCCAAGCTCCTTTTTAATGCAGCCACAATCGCTTCTGGAAGGGATTGCTCCCAATACTTTCAGATTCTTTCGGCAATGATTCATGAGTGTTGCCGAAATTCTTGAACTGCCTAGAGTATGCATTATATGCTACAGTATTTGATGAAGGTACATGTGTTCCTGTAAATTTTTCACTTATTCGGCTATGATCATGAAGATGCGGGCCGAATTATGAACATCTACAGTTACATACGCTGTTGAAAATTTACTAACATAAGGTGTAGCATATGATGGTTGAGAGTAACTGGCCAAATAGCTAGTAGTAGCATGGCCAATTCTCCCACCCATCGGCAAGGTTGGATTCACATATTGCAAATTAGTTGCCGATGAATAAAAAGGTGAAACACTTTCTTGTATGCTATTGGAAATTTTAAAATGAGGTGTTTTAAATTGATTAACCAAACCCATCATGTTGTTCATCGGCATAGGAATTTGTGGGGTTGCCGATGCATGAAAATTTGGATACATATGTTGTACGTTGCTAAAATCATAAGAATTTGAAGCATCAAGATTATTTTGCATCGGCCCATGTGCATAATTAGATGCATGATTGATAAAACTAGGGCTAGCCGAAACATTATGCTCATTAGGTGATCCAGCAACAACATATGGATTATTTGCATCTACAAAGGGGAATTGGGTATTCATATTACCTTTGTAGATTGCAACAACTTGATGACGATCTCTTCGTAGCAAGAACGGGCTGGAGACCGTTCAAAGCTTCGTCCCCAGCAGAGTCGCCAAAAAGTGTGTTGACACACGAACACGTCACCGCGTACCCTCGACGCCGGGGGTGATGCACCGCTGCTCACGTCGAAGGAGATATGACCGGCAGCGCGATACGCAGGACAGCCGGCAGATGCTTTTGAGACCCGAAACCCCGCACGCCCGGGAGGGACCCCGTCAGGGAGTGCGGCGGCTATGGGCTGCTCCAGGTCGATTCGCTCATCCCAAGAGCCTCGTGGATCCGCAACCCTCCAGCATGAAGAACTAGCGAAGAACGAGAAGAAAGATACAAGGGATAGATAAAAAGTAGATGAACACGAAAAAGTAGTAGACGTGTTTGTTCGATTGTGTGTTGTTCAATCGGCCGTCACCCCTTAGGTATATAATAGGCGGTTGGACTTCCCGTGCAAGGAAAAGGTTTGGATTCACGTCCAAAACCCTAGTCAAATTCGGATTGGTTTTATCCGAACTTTCCAAAACTGTTTGGTCTAAAACTGGCTGCACCTTGCAAGTCCTTTTTGTGGTGGTAAACGACCTTGGATGGAAACTAGTACAAAAGAAATCTTGAATGTTTCGACGAGATGAACAATTTTCATGTTGAACATTTTTTCATCAGAGGTCATCTCGAGGGTCAAATCGCTCGCGCAAAACAGCTACTTATTCACGCAGCTCATCAGACATACCCACATATGTGTCTGGTTCCGGCCGTCATACTTTGCTCACTGGAGGGTCGCGCTGTGCGGGCTCTAACTTCTGCATACGACCTCGGATTGAGACGATCTTTATGTCAAAATTGATCGTTTCGACGAGGCGCACAACTTTCATGTTGAAACTTTCTCCATTTGAAGCCATCTTAATTGGGTTTATAGCCATTATTTAATCTGGTGTCGACATAAGTATCTCTGAACTTGTCATAACTTTTACATCCGAGCTCCATTTTAGACCATCTTCATATTCATCTTCATCTTCTCTAAGAGAGCCATCTCTTGGTGACTTTCAATAGTAAGATTGAATTAATCTTGACATAGCTTGAAGCCACTCTTTATAAACGTGCCACTTTTGAGCGTCAACAATTATATTTATAAAGCTTGTCATGATTATGATTACCCTTTTTTCTAAACATTACTCTTTTAATGTGGAAACAATTTATAGTATTCGAGTTTCTTATGATACTCCCACTATTCTGAGTAAGAATTTTGCATATGTGGACAATAGTAAATTTCTATGCTTGTAGATCATGAAAATAACGCTTTATGTGATGGTTATATTGTTGAATTCATTCATGATGCTACTGAATTTTTTATGAAGGAGGAATATTTTCTTGTAGGAATTTCAATAATATTAAGTTTCCTCTTTATGTGTTGAAAATCTTGAAGTTATGCTTGTTTTGCTTTCCTATGCTAGTTGATTCTTGTTCCCATAAATTGTTTGCTTACAAAATCCCTATGCATAGGAAGTGGGTTAGATTTAGATGTGCTAGTCATATTCTTCATGATGCTCCTGTTATGTTTCAATTCTTATCTTTTATGTGAGCATCATTGAAATCATCCTGCCTAGCTAGGAGCGTTAAACGATAGCGCTTGTTGAGAGGCAACCCAATTTTATTTTTGTTCTTTGCTTGTTGCTCCTGTTTAGTAATAAATAATTCATATAGCCTCTGGATAGATGTGATTTTGTATTTTAATTAGTGTTTGTGCCAAGTAGAACCTTTGGAAAGACTTGGGTGAAAGTTAATGCGATCTTGCTGTCAAAAAACAGAAACTTTGCGCTCACAAGATTAGCTGTCATTTTCTACAGAAGAGTGATTTTAAGTTGATTCTTGTTGCAGAAGATTAATAGACAAATTACTCACGTCCACCAATTTATTTCAGAATTTTTGGAGTTACAGAACTATTCGAGAGTTACAGATTACTACAGACCGTTCTGTTTTTGACAGATTCTGTTTTCTATGTGTTGTTTGCTTATTTTGATGAATCTATGAGTAGCATCGGAGGGTATGAACCATAGAGAATTTTGAATACAGTATATATTAAACCAATATGAATTTAGAATGAGTTCACAACAGTACCTAAGTGGTGATTTATTTTCTTATATTAACAGAGCTTACGAGTTTTCTGTTAAGTTTTGTGTTGTGAAGTTCTCAAGTTTTGGGTAAAGATTCTATGGACTATGGAATAAGGAGTGGCAAGAGCCTAAGCTTGGGGATTTCCAAGGCACTCCAAGGTAAAAGTCAAGGACAACCAAAAGCCTAAGCTTGGGGATGCCCCGGAAGGCATCCCCTATTTCGTCTTCGTTCATCGGTAACTTTACTTGGAGCTATATTTTTATTTACCACATGATATGTGTTTTGCTTGGAGCGTCATTTTGTTTTTTTTTTCTTGGTGCTTGAATAAAATACATTAGATCTGAAATTCTTAAATGAGAGAGGGTCTTCACATAGCTACATAATTATTTAACTACTCGTTGATCTTCACTTATATCTTTTGGAGTAGTTTGTCGGTTGCTCTAGTGCTTCACTTATATCTTTTTAGAACACAATGGTGGTATTATTTTATAGAAATTATTGATCTCTCATGCTTCACTTATATCCTATGAGTAAATGGTTGAACGAATTGAATATCATAAATCTGAAATTATATATGTTTCATATGCTTATCCCATAGGGAGTAATGACTTCACATATAAGAAGTAGAGGTGGTAAATTTATTGAAGGTTAGCAAAAATTGTATTGGTCACTTGAACAATTCATGAAATAATATTGAAGGAAGGGAGATTTCACATATACTATCTTGGACATCTTCTATGATTGTGAGCCCCATTAATTATTTTCAAACTTGATCAAATTAGTTGAAGTTGGACAAGGAAGACAACTTAATGAGTTATGTTTGGGCATATTTGTATATAAGTTATATTGTTATAGATCCTCGAACATGTGGTGCTTGCTATTTAGAATCCTTTGCTAGCCAAAATTTCTGTACTAAGCGGGAATACTGCTTGTGCATCCAAAATCCTTGAACCAAGTTTCTGCCATGAGTGTCCACCATATCTACCTATGTGCGGTATTTACCTGCTGTTCCAAGTAAATTTGCATGTGCCAAACTCTAAACCTTCCAATAATAATCTGTTTTGTATGCCTGAATCGCTCATGTAGCGACTAGGGGCTGTCAGTATCTTCCATGCTAGGTGGGTTATTCTCACGATGAGTGGACTCCTCTCATCATTCACGAGAAAAGAGCCGGTAACCGGGATGCTCAGTTCCATGCTCAAATCAAATCAAATATAAGTGCAAACAAAACTCCCCCAGGATTGTTGATAGTTGGACGGTACCCGTTGTTTCGGACCAGCCGTGGAATGTGCTTGTTGGTGGTGGGGGAGTAAAAACTTTACCATTATGTTTGGGAACCGCCTATAATGTATCTAGTATGGAAGATATTGGGAACTCTTGGTTGTTATGTTGACAATGAAAGCATACCTCTCAAAATTATTTTCATCTCTGTTTTAAAAGCTCCGAGCTCTGGCACCTCTGGAAATGCCTGCTTCCCTCTGCCAAGGGCTATCTTTTACTTTTATGCAAGAGTCAGTAGTATTCCTTCTCATTCCAACCTACTCTTTAGTTGGCAAGCATCATGTGATGGGGAAAGATCTAAGCATATATGGCCATTCAAATATATTTGATCATGAATTATTATTGTTGACAATTATCTATATGATAAATAAGTTGGGAGGCGAAACATTAAGCCCCTATCTTTCTCTGTGTTCGATGGATGCTATTTGTTCTAAAAATATGCTTTGAGTGGTAGCAATCATGGAAGACTATATGATAGTTCAGTATGTGGGATTTGCTAAATCAAAGCTCTTACATAGACCCTTCCTGAAAATAATATGAATTGCAATTGTTTGATGACTGAGAACATAGTTTGTTAGTTTTTAATAAAGTTTATGGTCTATGCTTTAACATGTGAATAGCTTGCTACTTTATCATGAGAGGTTTTATGAGATGAGCTATTGTTATGACATATAATGATGCTAGAAAAGGTGATTGAAATTATCATTGATCAAACTTGTGCACCTGCTAGCATTCACACTTCATAAATTATTTCTTTTATCATTTACCTACTCGAGGACGAGCAGGAATTAAGCTTGGGGATTCTGATACGTCTCCAACGTATCTATAATTTATGAAGTATTCATGCTATTATATTATCCATCTTGGATGTTTTATATGCATTTATATGCTATTTTATATGATTTTTTGGGACTAACCTGTTAACCTAGAGCCAAGTGCCAGTTTCTGTTTTTTCCTTATTTTTGAGTTTTACAGAAAAGGAATACCAAACGGAGTCCAATTGACGTGCCAATTTTTGATGATTTTTTATGGACCAAAAGAAGCCCCCGAAGTAAAAGAGTTGGGCCAGAAGAGTCCCGAGCCATCCACGAGGGTGGAGGGCGCGCCCCCCTATCTCGTGGACAACTCGGAGACCCCCCTGACGTGATACCGACGCCAAAAATTCCTATAAATACAGAAACACCCAGAAAGAAACCTAGATCAGGAGTTCCGCCGTTGCAAGCCTCTAAAGCCACCAAAAACCAATCGGGACCCTGTCTCGGCACCCTGCCGGAGGGGGGATTCATCACCGGTGGCCATCTTCATCATCCCGGTGTTTGATCTCTCTCTCTCTCTCTCTCTCTCTCTGGTGTTCTTGATTTGGCATGATCTTGATGTACCGCAAGCTTTGCTATTATAGTTGGATCTTATGATGTTTCTCCCCCTCTACTCTCTTGTAATGGATTGAGTTTTCCCTTTGAAGTTATCTTATCAGATTGAGTCTTTAAGGATTTGAGAACACTTGATGTATATCTTGCATGTGCTTATCTATGGCGACAATGGGATATTCACGTGATCTACTTGATGTATGTTTGGGTGATCAACTTGCGGGTTCAGTGACCCTGTGAACTTATGCATAGGGGTTGGCACACGTTTTCGTCTTGAATCTGCGGTAGAAACTTTGGGGTACTCTTTGAAGTACTTTGTGTTTGTTTGAATAGATGAATCTGAGATTGTGTGATGCATATCGTATAATCATACCCACGAATACTTGAGGTGACATTGGAGTATCTAGGTGACATTAGGGTTTTGGTTGATTTGTATCTTAAGGTGTTATTCTAGTACGAACTCTAGGATAGATTGAACGGAAAGAATAGCTTCGTGTTATTTTACTACGGACTCTTGAATAGATCGATCAGAAATGATAACTTTGAGGTGGTTTCATACCCTACAATAATCTCTTCGTTTGTTCTCCGCTATTAGTGACTTTGGAGTGACTCTTTGTTGCATGTTGAGGGATAGTTATATGATCCAATTATGTTATTATTGTTGAGAGAACTTGCACTGGTGAAAGTATGAACCCTACCCTAGGCCTTGTTTCAAAGCATTGCAATACCGTTTTCGCTCACTTTTATCATAGTTACCTTACTGTTTTTATAATTTCAGATTATAAAAACCTATATCTACCATCCATATTGCACTTGTATCACCATCTCTTCGCCGAACTAGTGCACCTATACAATTCACCATTGTATTGGGTGTGTTGGGGACACAAGAGACTCTTTGTTATTTGGTTGTAGGGCTGTTTGAGAGAGACCATCTTCATCCTACGCCTACCACGGATTGATAAACCTTAGGTCATCCACTTGAGGGAAATTTGCTACTATCCTACAAACCTCTGCACTTGGAGGCCCAACAACGTCTACAAGAAGAAGGTTGTGTAGTAGACATCAGGCTGCGCCCCGTCCCTCCCCCTTGCCTCCTGTATATGTGACAGAGAGGGAGGGGTGAAGACATAAATTCCCATGCCCCGACGGCAGCCCTACCTCTCTCGTAACTCTGTTTTCTCCTCAGATTGGTTCCGCTAGCGTTTGGTGAAGCCCTACCGGCACTGCACCACCACCATCTCCATCACGCTGTCATGCTGGTTGACATCACATCTACTTCTCCTCTCTTGCTTGCTGGGTCAAGAAGGAGGAGACATCACCAAGCCACACGTGTGCTGAACGCGGAGGTGTTGTTCGTTCGACGCTAGATTGGATTGGATCATGATTGAATCGCGAAGAGTACGACTACATCAACCACGTTATATACACTTCCGCTTTCGGTCTACAAGGGTATGTAGACATTCTCCCCTCTCATTGCTATGCATCTATTCGATTAGATCTTGGGTGTTCGTAGGATTTTTTTGATTTTCATGCTTCGTTCCCCATCATGGGTATGGTCTTACCTACTCACTACCTGGCCCAAACCTGGGTAAACTGGTTATCTCTTTGCTTTACCATTCTGATTTGCCGTTGACGAGACCCCTATGTATAGGGGACCAATCATAGTCTTTTCGATAAGAAAGAGTGTCAAACCCAACGAGGGGCAGAAGGAATCAATAAGCAACTTTCAGTAAGGTAATCTCTACAAGTGTTGTAAGGTAGTTTTGATAGATAGTTTGGTAGCAAGATAATCAGTAACAAGTAACAAGTTAGAGAAGTGACAAGGTGCGGCAACATGGCCAAATCCTTATAATTGCCAAGGACAAGCCGGAAGTACTTCTTATAGTGATTAAAGCGTTCTCAAGGACACTATTGGATTTCGGGTTCCGGCAGACCCTTGAGGTTCGAACTCTGGGGTGCGCACAAATATCTTTCCCCTACCAGCTCATGTTTCGAAGCCTCGCAAGGAATCTAAGCTAGAAAGGAGAACACACAAGGGACACGAGGTTTATACTGGTTTAGGCCACCATTGTGGTGTAATACCCTACTCCAGTGTGTGGTTGATACGTCTCCAATGTATCTATAATTTTTGATTGCTCCATGCTACTTTATCTACTGTTTTGGACTATATTGGGCTTTATTTTCCACTTTTATATTACTTTTGGGACTAACCTATTACCGGTGGCCCAGCCCAAAATTTCTGTTTTTTTCTTTTTCAGTATTTCGAAGAAACAGAATATCAAACGGAGTCCAAACGGAATGAAACCTTCGGGATCGTGATTTTCCAACCGAGCAGTGCCCGAGGAGGTCACGAGGGTGGAGGGCGCCCCCCTGGCGCGCCCCCTACCTCGTGGGACCCTCAGAGCTCCACCGACGTACTCCTTCCTCCTATATATACCTACGTATCCCCGAACAATCAGAACAGGAGCCAAAAACCTAATTCCACCGCCGCAACCTTCTGTATCCACGAGATTCCATCTTGGGGCCTGTTCCGGAGCTCCGCCGGAGGGGGCATCCACCACGGAGGGCTTCCACATCAACACCATAGCCCCTTCGATGAAGTGTGAGTAGTTTACTTCAGACCTTCGGGTCCATAGCTAGTAGCTAGATGGCTTCTTCTCTCTTTTTGGATCTCAATACAATGTTCTCCCCCTCTCTCGTGGAGATCTATTCGATGTAATCTTCTTTTTGCGGTGTGTTTGTTGAGACCGATGAATTATGGGTTTATGATCCATTATTATCTATGGAAAATATTTGATTCTTCTCTGAATTCTTTTATGTATGATTGAGTTATCTTTGCAAGTCTCTTCGAATTATCTTTTTGGTTTGGCCAACTAGATTGGTAGTTCTTGCAATGGGAGAAGTGCTTAGCTTTGGGTTCAATCTTGCGGTGTCCTTACCCAGTGACAGAAGGGTGCAAGGCACGTATTGTATTGTTGCCATCGAGGATAACAAGATGGGTTTTTTATCATATTGCATGAATTTATCCCTCTACATCATGTCATCTTGCTTACGGCGTTACTCTGTTTTTACTTAATACTCTAGATGCATGCTGGATAGCGGTCGATGAGTGGAGTAATAGTAGTAGATGCAGAATCGTTTCGATCTACTTGTTTTGGACGTGATGCCTATATACATGATCATTGCCTAGATATACTCATAACTATGCTCAATTCTGTCAATTGCTCAACAGTAATTTGTTCACCCACCGTAGAATACTTATGCTCTTGAGAGAAGCCACTAGTGAAACCTATGGCCCCCGGGTCTATTCTCATCATATCAATCTATATCACTTTATTTACTTGCTTTGTTTTTACTTTGCCTTTTACTTTTTACTTTGCATCTATCTATCAAAAATACCAAAAATATTATCTCTATCAGATCTCACTCTCGTAAGTGACCGTGAAGGGATTGACAACCCCTAAGCGTTGGTTGCGAGTTGCTATCGTTTTGTGTAGGTACGAGGGACTTGTGCGTGGTCTCCTACTGGATTGATACCTTGGTTCTCAAAAACTGAGGGAAATACTTACGCTACTTTGCTGCATCATCCTCTCCTCTTCGGGGAAATCCAACGCAGTGCTCAAGAGGTAGCAAGAAGAATTTCTGGCGCCGTTGCCGGGGAGGCTCACGCAAGCAAGTCAACCATACCAAGTACCCATCGCAATCCCTATCTCTCGCATTACATTATTTGCCATTTGCCTCTCGTTTTCCTCTCCCCCACTTCACCCTTGCCGTTTTATTTGCCCTCTCTTTCCCAATCTCCTCCTCTCTTTCCCGTTTGCCTTTTTCCCTTTGCCTTTCTGTTTGCTTGTGTGTTGGATTACTTGTTGCCATGGCGCAAGATAATACCAAATTGTGTGATTTCTCGAATACCAATAATAATGATTTCCTTAGTACTCCGATTGCTCCTCTTAATAATGATGAGTCTTGTGAAATCAATACCGCTTTGTTGAATCTTGTTATGAAAGATCAATTCGCCGGCCTTCCTAGTGAAGATGCCGCTACTCATCTAAACAATTTTGTTGATTTGTGTGATATGCAAAAGAAGAAAGATACGGATAACAATATTGTCAAATTGAAGTTATTTCCGTTTTCACTTAGAGATCGTGCTAAAGTTTGGTTTTCATCTTTGCCTAAAAATAGTATTGATTCTTGGAACAAGTGCAAAGATGCTTTTATCTCTAAGTATTTTCCTCCCGCTAAGATTATCACTCTTAGGAACGATATCATGAATTTTAAACAACTTGATCATGAGCATGTTGCCCAATCTTGGGAAAGAATGAAATTAATGCTTCGCAATTGCCCTACTCATGGTTTGAATTTATGGATGATCATACAAAATTTTATGCCGGATTGAATTTTGCTTCTAGAAATCTTTTAGATTCGGCCGCGGGAGGCACTTTTATGGAAATTACGTTAGGGGATGCTACCAAATTGCTTGATAATATTATGGCTAATTATTCTCAATGGCACACCGAAAGATCTTCTAGTAAAAAGTGCATGCTATAGAAGAAATCAATGTTTTGAGTGAAAAGATGGATGAACTTATGAAGATGTTTGCTCCTAAAAATACTCCTCTTGATCCCAATGATATGCCTTTATCTACTTTGCTTGAGAATAATAATGAATCTATGGATGTGAATTTTGTTGGTAGGAATAGTTTTGGAAACAACGCTTATAGAGGGAATTTTAATCCTAGGCCTTATCCTAGTAATCCTTCTAATAATTATGGAAATTCCTACAATAACTCTTATGGAAATTTTAATAAGATGCCCTCTGAATTTGAGAGTAGTGTTAAAGAGTTTATGAATTCACAAAAGAATTTTAATGCTTTGCTTGAAGAGAAATTGCTTAAAGTTGATGATTTGGCTAGGAACGTTGATAGAATTTCTCTTGAAATTGATTCTTTAAAGCTTAGATCTATTCCTCCTAAGCATGATATCAATGAGTCTCTCAAAGCCATGAGAATTTCCATTGATGAGTGCAAGGAAAGAACCGCTAGGATGCGTGCTTCCAAAGATGCCTTTATTAAAGCGTGTTCTTCCAATCCCTATGAAAATCAAGATGAAGATCTAAAAGTTATTGATGTGTCCCCCATTAAATCTTTGTTTTGCAATATGAATCTTGATGAATCTGAATATGATCTTCCTTTACCTAGAAGGCGTTCTAAGAATTCGGAGTTTCTAGATCTTGATGATGAAATTGATGAAAGTGGGATTGAAATAAATAAAAACCGTGATGTTGCTAAACCCACTATTTTGGATCTCAAGGAATTTAATTATGAAAATTGCTCTTTGATTGGTTGTATTTCCTTGTTGCAATCCGTGCTAGATTCTCCTCATGCTTATAGTCAAAATAAGGCCTTTACCGAACACATTGTTGATGCCTTGATGCAATCTTATGAAGAAAAACTTGAGTTGAAAGTTTCTATCCCTAGAAAACTCTATGATGAGTGGGAACCTACTATTAAAATTAAAATTAAAGATTTTGAGTTTCATGCTTTGTGTGATTTGGGTGCTAGTGTCTCTACTATTCCCAAAACTTTATGTGATTTGCTAGATTTCCGTGATTTTGATGATTGCTCTCTAAACTTGCATCTTGCGGATTCCACTATTAAAAAACCTATGGGAAGAATTAATGATGTTCTTATTGTTGCAAATAGGAATTATGTGCCCGTAGATTTTATCGTTCTTGATATAGATTGCAATCCTTCATGTCCTATTATTCTTGGTAGACCTTTCCTTAGAACGATTGGTGCAATTATTGATATGAAGGAAGGGAATATTAGATTCCAATTTCCCTTAAAGAAGGGTATGGAACACTTCCCTAGAAAGAAAATAAAATTACCATATGAATCTATCATGAGAGCCACTTATGGATTGCCTACCAAAGATGGCAATACCTAGATCTATCCTTGCTTTTATGCCTAGCTAGGGGCGTTAAACGATAGCGCTTGTTGGGAGGCAACCCAATTTTATTTTGTGTTTTTTGTTTTTGCTTCTGTTTAGGAATAAATAATCCATCTACCTTCTGTTTGGATGTGGTTTTATGTTTTAATTAGTGTTTGTGCCAAGTAGAACCTATAGGATAACCTACGATGATAGTTGACTTGATTCTGCTGAAAAACAGAAACTTTGCACGCACGAATTTAGTTATGATAAATCACAGGAACGTGATTTTGCGTTGATTCTTTTTTATGCTGATCAATAAAAAAATTGTCCAGGACTTCCTATTTTGGTAGAATTTTTAGAGTTCCAGAAGTTTGCGTTAGTTACAGATTGCTACAGACTGTTCTGTTTTTGACAGATTCTGTTTTTCGTGTGTTGTTTGCTTATTTTGATGAATCTATGGCTAGTAAATTAGTTTATAACCCATAGAGAAGTTGGAATACAGTAGGTTTAACACCAATATAAATAAAGAATGAGTTAATTACAGTACCTTGAAGTAGTCTTTTGTTTTCTTTCTCTAACGGAGCTCACGAGATTTCTGTTGAGTTTTGTGTTGTGAAGTTTTCAAGTTTTGGGTGAATTCTTTTGATGGATTATGGAACAAGGAGTGGCAAGAGCCTAAGCTTGGGGATGCCCATGGCACCCCCAAGATAATCCAAGGACACCAAAAAGTCAAAGCTTGGGGATGCCCCGGAAGGCATCCCCTCTTTCGTCCACTTCCATCGGTAATTTACTTGGAGCTATATTTTTATTCACCAACATGATATGTGTTTTGCTTGGAGCGTCTTGTATTATTTGTGTCTTTGCTTGTTAGTCTACCACAATCATCCTTGCTGTACACATCTTTTGAGAGAGCCATACATGAATTGGAATTTGTTAGAATACTCTATGTGCTTCACTTATATCTTTTGAGCTTGATAGTTTTGCTCATAGTGCTTCACTTATATCTTTTGAGCGTGATAATTTTTGCTCTAGTACTTCACTTAGATCTTTTAGAGCACGGTGGTGGATTTGTTTTAAAGAAACTATTGATCTCTCATGCTTCACTTAGATTATTTTGAGAGTCGTTAATAGCATGGTAATTTGCTTAATGTTAATATACTTGGTGTTCAAGATATGTGAAACTTTCTTTTGAGTGAATTGAATACTAAGATAAGTTTGATGCTTGATAATTGTTTTGAGATATGGAGGTGATAATATCAAAGTCGTGCTAGTTGGGTGATTATGAATTTGAGAAATACTTGTGTTGAAGTTTGCAAGTCCCGTAGCATGCACGTATGGTTAAAGTTGTGTAACAAATTTGAAACATGAAGTGTACCTGGCTTGTGCATCCTTATGAGTGGCGGTCGGGGACGAGCGATGGTCTTTTCCTACCAATCTATCCCCCTAGGAGCATGCGCGTAGTACTTGAATTTTTGATGACTTCTAAATTTTTGCAATAAGTATATGAGTTCTTTTGACTAATGTTGAGTCCATGGATTATACGCACTCTCACCTTTCCACCTTTGCTAGCCTCTTCGGTACCGTGCATTGCCCTTTCTCACCTTGAGAGTTGGCGCAAACTTCGCCGGTGCATCCAAACCCCGTGATACGATATACTCTATCACACATAAACCTCCTTATATCTTCCTCAAAACAGCCACCATACCTACCTATCATGGCATTTCCATAGCCATTCCGAGATATATTGCCATGCAACTTCCACCATCATCATCATGACATACATTACTTTTGTCATATTGCCATTGCATGATCTTGTAGTTGACATCGTATTTGTGGCAAAGCCACCATGCATTATTTTCCATACATGTCACTCTTGATTCATTGCACCATCCCGGTACACCGCCGGAGGCATTCATATAGAGTCATATCTTGTTCTAAGTTTCGAGTTGTAATCCTTATGTTGTAATCAATAGAAGTGTGATGATCATCATTATTAGAGCATTGCCCAAATAAAAAAAGGCCAAAATAAAAGAAAAAAGAAAGGCCCAAAAAAGAAAAAAAAGGAAAAAAAAGGGGCAATGCTACTATCTCTTTTTCCACACTTGTGCTTCAAAGTAGCACCTTGTTCTTCATGTAGTGAGTCTCATATATTGTGCTTCAAAGTAGCACCTTGTTCCTCATGTAGTGAGTCTCATAAGTTGTCTTTTTATACTAGTGGGAATTTTTCATTATAGAACTTGGCTTGTATATTCCTACGATGGGCTTCCTCAAATGCCCTAGGTCTTCATGAGCAAGCGAGTTGGATGCACACCCACTAGTTTTCTTTTGTTGAGCATTCATAGCTCTAGTGCATCCGTTGCATGGCAATCCCTACTCCTCATGTTGACATCAATTGATGGGCATCTCCATAGCCCGTTGATTAGCCTCGTCAATGTGAGACTTTCTCCTTTTTTGTCTTCTCCACACAATCCCCATCATCATATTCTATTCCACCCATAGTGCTATATCCATGGCTCACGCTCATGTATTGCGTGAAGGTTGAAAAAGTTTGAGATTATTTAAGTATGAAACAATTGCTTGGCTTGTCATCGGGGGTATAGAAGTTGGGAACATCTTTGTGTGACGAAAATGAAGCATAGCCTAACTATATGATTTTGTAGGGATGAACTTTCTTTTGCCATGTTATTTTGAGAAGACATGATTGCTTTGATTAGTATGCTTGAAGTATTATTATTTTTGTGTCAATATGAACTTTTGTCTTGAATCTTTCGGATCTGAATATTCATATCACAATTAAGAAGATTTACATTGAAATTATGCCAAAGTATCACTCCGCATCAAAAATTCTTTTTTATCATTTACCTACTCGAGGACGAGCAGGAATTAAGCTTGGGGATGCCTGATACGTCTCCAACGTATCTATAATTTTTGATTGCTCCATGCTACTTTATCTACTGTTTTGGACTATATTGGGCTTTATTTTCCACTTTTATATTACTTTTGGGACTAACCTATTAACCGGAGGCCCAGCCCAGAATTGCTGTTTTTTGCCTTTTTCAGTATTTCGAAGAAACAGAATATCAAACGGAGTCCAAACGGAATAAAACCTTCGGGATCGTGATTTTCCAACCGAACGTGATCCAGGAGACTTGGACCCTACTCCAAGAAGTGTCCGAGAAGGTCACCAGGGTGGAGGGCGCCCCCCTGGGCGCGCCCCCCTACCTCGTGGGCCCCTCGGAGCTCCACCGACGTACTCCTTCCTCCTATATATACCTACGTATCCCCGAACGATCAGAACAGGAGCCAAAAACCTAATTCCACCGCCGCAACCTTCTGTATCCACGAGATCCCATCTTGGGGCCTGTTCCGGAGCTCCGCCGGAGGGGGCATCCACCACGGAGGGCTTCTACATCATCACCATGGCCCCTCCGATGAAGTGTGAGTAGTTTACTTCAGACCTTCGGGTCCATAGCTAGTAGCTAGATGGCTTCTTCTCTCTTTTTGGATCTCAATACAATGTTCTCCCCCTCTCTCGTGGAGATCTATTCGATGTAATCTTCTTTTTGCGGTGTGTTTGTTGAGACCGATGAATTGTGGGTTTATGATCCAGTATTATCTATGGAAAATATTTGATTCTTCTCTAAATTCTTTTATGTATGATTGAGTTATCTTTGCAAGTCTCTTCGAATTATCCTTTTTGGTTTGGCCAACTAGATTGGTAGTTCTTGCAATGGGAGAAGTGCTTAGCTTTGGGTTCAATCTTGCGGTGTCCTTACCCAGTGACAGAAAGGGCAGCAAGGCACGTATTGTATTGTTGCCATCGAGGATAACAAGATGGGGTTTTTATCATATTGCATGAACTTATCCCTCTACATCATGTCATCTTGCTTACGGCGTTACTCTGTTTTTACTTAATACTCTAGATGCATGCTAGATAGCGGTCGATGAGTGGAGTAATAGTAGTAGATGCAGAATCGTTTCGATCTACTTGTTTGGACGTGATGCCTATATACATGATCATTGCCTAGATATACTCATAACTATGCTCAATTTTGTCAATTGCTCAACAGTAATTTGTTCACCCACCATAGAATACTTAAGCTCTTGAGAGAAGCCACTAGTGAAACCTATGGCCCCCGGGTCTATTCTCATCATATCAATCTATATCACTTTATTTACTTGCATTGTTTTTACTTTGACTTTTATTTTTTTACTTTGCATCTATCTATCAAAAATACCAAAAATATTATATCTATCAGATCTCACTCTCGTAAGTGATCGTGAAGGGATTGACAACCCCTAAGCGTTGGTTGCGAGTTGCTATCGTTTTGTGTAGGTACGAGGGACTTGTGCGTGGTCTCCTACTGGATTGATACCTTGGTTCTCAAAAACTGAGGGAAATACTTACGCTACTTTGCTGCATCATCCTCTCCTCTTCGGGGAAATCCAACGCAATACTCAAGAGGTAGCAGTGGTGTGGTGGATTGCCTCAGGGGCTGACGATGAACAATACAAAGGGGGAACAGCCTCGCGAGGGGCTATTCTTGAGCTGGTGCGATGAGCTGCTTGGGTGAGTTCAATTGCTTCTCTCTCTTCTCTCTCTGATCGATCCGTCCCCTTGCCCTGTGGTGGCTAGCTCTATTTATAGACGAAGGCCCTGGGCCTCTTCCCAAATAATGAGCAGGAAGGGCGCCAACAATTGGCCATTTTGAAGGGGAACATCTAGTACACTTATCCTAACTAAAGTTGGTCTTCGACTGCCAAAGACTCTGACGATGACGCCGTCCTGGGCTCCACGATGACCTTCGTCCTGCCGCTCTGCTGGTCTTGGTCTTGTTGCACCGAAACGGTAACCTTTGCCTGATGCCTTGGCCTGTGCTTGCCCCCTTTGCACCAAAGGGGAAACAAGGACACTTCACAGGCCAGCGCCCGCCTGGCGCCCGCCTGGTCTCGATCGTCATGGCTTGCGTCATGGGCTCCTCGCGAGGTGCCCTTGCCTTGATCTCTCCGCCTCCTCGCGAGCCTGCCTGGTGAGGCTGCTCCTGAGGAAGCTTCATGTCGTCCGCCCTGCGAGGCTTGGCCCCTTGCGAGGGTCTTGAGCTTGAGCTGATGAAGCTGGGCTGCACTGGGCCTTCTCTTGAGCCACGCCGCAGGCCGCAGGCAGGCAAGTCTGGGGACCCCCATTCCCAGAACGCCGACAGTAGCCCCCGGGACCAAGGCGCACCCGGACTTGGCTTAGCAGAGAAGCGAAGGGGCAGGTGCGAAGCGCCGCGGGCCCCAATAGCCTGTGGCCTTGAGCGCCGCGTGGCGATTGATTGGACGTGGGCATCTCCGCTTCCCCATGATGCCTCGGCAACCGCATGACTTGACAAGTCCCTGCATGCAAAAATGGGTCATGATTACCTGCGACCGTGGTGGCCGACGGTTGGCCTTCTCTGGCTATAAGTACGGAACGGCGCGAGCCCTTCCAGTCCATCCCTTCCTGCTACTCCTTTTCTTCTTCTTCCTCGCCCTTGCTCCACCTTACGCCAATGGTGCCTATCCACCGGTTTTCTGCAGAAGAGAAGGGGAAGGCCCCCTGAGAGGGTCCTGACCCGCTTCCGCCGAAGAAGCGGCTAGTCCTCTGCCGCCGAGATGAGGGTACTCGTCAGGAGGTGTCGAGGCCCTGGTATGAGCGGCCGCCGCCTGGGTTTCCGCTGCCCTTATATGCCCGAATCAAGGGCCCTGGAGAAGAAGGCGTTGAGCGACACCGGCGGTGCCGCCGCCGACACTGGCGAGTTACTGCGGTGCGCGTCGTTCCCCCTGGAGTCCACGCCGAGGGCTCCTCTCGTGAGCTTGTGCTTCACGCCGCCATGCCTCCTCGATCTTGGATTTGCCTTCCTCCCTCCTTCACCTCGAGATCCCGCCGAGGGGGCCTCGGGAGCTTTGGCTGCAGCACGCCGACTGCAACACCCCTGCGACCGGAGCGGAGGTCGAGGTTGTTACCCCGGGCAAGGTCTTCCTGGCCCGCGGTTGGGGCGAGATCGCCCGGGTCTGCCGGACAGGGGGCGCCCTCGTAATCCATCTCAAATACGATGGCGCCTCCTTGCTGTTCTTCAAGGTCTTCGACGCGGAAGGACGCCGGCTGGAATGCTGCCCCGAGGAAGGCGGCCAAGGCATCGGAGTGGCGGAGACCAGGTGAGGGAGTCCTGGACTAAGGGGTGTCCGGATAGCTGAACTATCATCATCGGCCGGACTCCAAGACTATGAAGATACAAGATTGAAGACTTCGTCCCATGTCCGGATGGGACTTTCCTTAGCGTGGAAGGCAAGCTTGGCAATACGGATATGTAGATCTCCTACCATTATAACCGACTCTGTGTAACCCTAGCCCTCTCCGGTGTCTATATAAACCGGAGGGTTTTAGTCTGTAGGACAGAACAACAACAACAACAATCATACCATAGGCTAGCTTCTAGGGTTTAGCCTCCTTGATCTCATGGTAGATCCACTCTTGTACTACCCATATCATCAATATCAATCAAGCAGGAGTAGGGTTTTACCTCCATCGAGAGGGCCCGAACCTGGGTAAAAACATCGTATCCCTTGTCTCATGTTACCATCCGCCTAGACGCACAATTCGGGACCCCCTACCCGAGATCCGCCGGTTTTGACACCGACATTGGTGCTTTCATTGAGAGTTCCTCTATGCCATCGCATATAGGCATGATGGCTCCTTCGATCATCAACCACGACGCAGTCCAGGGTGAGACTTTCCTCCCCGGACAGATCTTCGTATTCGGCGGCTTTGCACTGCGGGCCAATTCGCTTGGCCATCTGGAGCAGATTGAAAGCTACGCCCCTGGCCGTCAGGTCAGATTTGGAAGTCTGAACTTCACGGCTGACATCCGCGGAGACTTGATCTTCGATGGATTCGAGCCACAGCCGAGCGCGCCGCGCTATCACGATGGGCATGATTTAGCTCTGCTGCCCGACAGTGCCCTGGAGGCCGCACACGAGCCCGCTCCGACCCTCGATTCGGAGCCGACTGCGCAGATCGAGGATGGGTGGCTAGACACCGCCTCAGGGGCTGCCATGTCTACGACGATGGAGCCGAATACCAACCTTGTCCCTTGTGAAGATCGTGACTCCGAGGTGTCGGACTCCTCGCCGGACTTTGAACCTCCTGCGCCCCTACCAATCGAATCTGATTGGGCGCCGATCATGGAGTTCACCGCCACAGACATCTTTCAGCAGTCACCTTTCGGCGATATCCTGAATTCGCTAAAGTATCTCTCGTTATTAGGAGAGCCCTGGCCGGACTGCGGTCAGGACAGTTGGGATGCGGACGACGAAGAAATTCAAAGCCCACCCACCACCCACTTTGTAGCCACTGTCGACGATCTAACCGACATGCTAGACTACGACTCCGAAGACATCGACGGTATGGACGACGATGCCGGAGACGATCAAGAACTAGCGCCTACTAGGCACTGGAAAGCCACCTCGTCATACGACATATACATGGTGGACACCCCAAAGGATGGGAATGGCGATGGAACAGTGGAGGAGGATCCTTCCAAGAAACAGCCTAAGCGCCGGCGTCAGGGGCGCCGCTCTAAATCCCGCCACAGCAAGAATGGAGATTCCGGCACCAGAGATAATAACACCCCAGACAGTGCCGAAGACAACCCCCTCCAACAAGATTCAGCACAGGAGGACGGAGAAGCCAGCCCTCACGAGAGAGCGGCAGACGAAGAGGTAGAGGACGATAATTACATGCCTCCCTCCGGAGACGAGGCAAGCCTCGACGAGATGAATTCGTCGTGCCTGAGGATCCCGTTGAACAAGAGCGTTTTAAATGCAGGCTTATGGCCACGGCAAATAGCCTCAAGAAAAAGCAGCAACAGCTCAGAGCTGATCAAGATCTGCTAGCCGACAGATGGACCGAAGTCCTTGCGGCCAAGAGCATGAACTCGAATGCCCCTCCAAAAGCTACCCTAAACGCAAGCTGCTACCCCGATTAGAGGAGGAAGCATATAAACCCACTTCACCAGCGCACAATACGGCCGACCGGCCACCCCGTGGACGCGACAAAGAGGCCTCCAGGCCCTCCACTAAAGTCGTACCCCGGCATCGCTCGAAAAGCACAAAGCCACGGGGGAATGCGCCGGACTTGCGAGACATATTGGAGGATAAGGCAAGACAATCAAGATCGATCTACGGATCGCGTGGGCGCCCCACAATGCGCGACGACTACCGTCGCACCGGATACAGCAACTCCAGCAGGGCCGAACACAGTAGACAAAGCTCGCTTGAGCTACGTCGTGATATGCTCAATATAGAGGAGCCGCACACCCACTATGCTTCATAGATGAAGTAATGGATCATCAAATCCTCGAAGGGATTAAACCCGTGAACATCGAATCCTACGATGGCATAACAGACCCCGCGGTTTGGATTGAAGACTATCTCCTCCATATCCACATGGCCCGCAGTGATGATCTTCACGCCATCAAATACCTCCCACTCAAGCTTAAAGGACCAGCTCGGCATTGGTTTAACAGCTTGCCAGCAGAATCAATTGGGTGTTGGGAGGATCTGGAAGCCGCATTCCTTGATAACTTCCAGGGCACATATGTGCGACCACTAGACGCCGATGACCTAAGCCACATAATTCAGCAGCCAGACGAATCGACTAGGCAATTCTGGACACGGTTCTTAACAAAGAAAAATCAAATCGTCGACTGTCCGGATGCGGAGGCTCTCGCAGCCTTCAAACATAACATCTGCGACGAGTGGCTTGCCCGGCACCTGGGACAGGAAAAGCCGAAATCCATGGCAGCCCTCACATCACTCATGACCCGCTTCTGCGCGGGAGAGGACAGCTGGCTAGCCCGCAGTAACAACCTCAGCAAAAATTCTGGCAGTCCGGATGCCAAGGACCGCAATGGCAGGTCGCGTCGCAATAAGAACAAACGCCGTCTCAACGGCGACAATACTGAGGATACGGCAGTCAATGCCGGATTCAGAGGCTCCAAACCCGGTCAGCGGAAGAAGCCATTCAAAAGAACTACTCCGGGTCCGTCCAATTTGGACCGAATACTCGACCGCTCGTGCCAGATACACGGCACCCCCGAAAAGCCAGCTAATCACTCCAACAGGGATTGTTGGGTCTTCAAGCAAGCAGGCAAGTTAAATGCCAAAAACAATGACAAGGGGCTGCATAGTGATGACGAGGAAGAGACCCGACCGCCGAACAATAGAGGACAGAAGGGTTTCCCCCCACAAGTGCAGACGGTGAACATGATATACGCAACCCACATACCCAAAAGGGAGCGGAAGCATGCACTCAGGGACGTATATGCGATGGAGCCAGTCGCCCCGAAGTTCAACCCATGGTCCTCCTGCCCGATCACTTTTGATCGAAGGGACCACCCCACCAGCATCCGCCACGGCGGATTCGCCGCATTGGTTTTAGACCCAATCGTCGATGGATTTCACCTCACCAGAGTCCTGATGGACGGCGGCAGCAGCCTGAACCTGCTTTATTAGGACACAGTGCACAAGATGGCATAGACCCCTCATGGATTAAACCCACAAAGACGACCTTCAAAGGTGTCATACCGGGTGTAGAAGCCAATTGTACAGGCTTAGTTACACTGGAAGTGGTCTTCGGATCCCCGGATAACTTCCGAAGTGAGGAGTTAATCTTCGACATAGTCCCGTTCCGCAGCGGCTATCATGCTCTGTTCGGACGGACCGCGTTTGCAAAGTTCAACGCGGTGCCGCACTACGCATACCTCAAGCTCAAGATGTCAGGCCCTCGAGGAGTCATCATAGTCAACGGAAACACTGAACGCTCTCTCCGAACGAAGGAACACACAGCGGCTCTCGCGGCAGAAGTGCAGAGCAGCCTTTTAAGGCAATTCTCGAGTCTGGCCATTAGGCGACCGGACACTGCTAAGCGCGCCCGGAGTAACCTACAACAAGACCACCTGGCATGTTCCGAGCACGCGTAGCAATGCGGCCCCAACCCTAGCCCTCGCAAGATTGCAAGACTGGTCCCTCGCGTGCATCATTACGCTCTGGAGATACCATGGGCATAGGGGGAGGGGCACAACCACAACAGGCCCAGAGTGCGGCTGAACCACACCAGGGGCTCTCAAGTGTGTCATTCTATTTCCTTTTTCTTTTTTCTTACCCGCAGGACTCCGTTCACCAGAGGCCCTGTCCCGCAGTAGACCTGCCGAACTCACGATGCAACAGCCAGGGAAGGAGAAAGGCTACGACGAAGTATCCAGGTGGTCTCCATTACGAGCATTAAATCTGTTTTATACACCATTCCGCAGCCTACCCCTGGAGGGGGACATGTTTAATAGTCCCATCCCTTGCTTACCGCACTATTTGTATCGTTCTGCATTCATGGCAGTACTTCTTGAATAAACAATGCATCGCTTTTTGCTTATAATTGCATTTCTTTCTTATACATATGTTCATTTATGACATGTTGCATCCGTACACTTTGGTACGGCTAAATGCACCAGGGGCTTAAGTTCCCCACATTATGGTGTAATAAGTCCAAACACTTTCACAAGTGCGGCACCCCGAACTTATAGCATTATATGCATCGGCTCCGAATCATGTCTTGGGTCAATAGTTGGGTTTGCTCGGCTCCCATGTTTTGGTACCTTACGTTCCGTTGTATCGGCTAAGGTAGCACTGGGAGAACCACTGCGATTGCGCCCTGATTGAGCTGGGCGAGCGCCTCGGTGGAGAAAGCTAAAACTGACCGTCATGATGAGGCGAGAGCCGGTCGCTGTTCAAGAGGTTTTTTCGAGTCCCTAAAGACTTATGCCGCTTAGAGCGAGGAACCGGCTTTTGTCCGGCCCAGGCGTGGATAGCGCCCCGAATTCGGCCTTCCGAACACTAGGGGCTTCGCCGAAATTTAAAATTATAGAATTCTATGGCTAAGTGAGAGTGTTCAAGCATTATAAGTCCGGTTGCCTTGTTCGTTGTGTTGAACACCTCCCTAGATGGACCCAAAAATGGGAACAAGAGCGCTCAAGTTTATCCCGAACACCCCAGCACTCGTGGCATGGGGGCTGAAGCCGACGACTTCCATCTCTCAGATTTGATAAACGGCCGCACATAAGGTAATATTTTAAATTAAACGGCGTTGCTTAGCGCATATGAACAAAGTTTTCAGCGCACAGGATAACAAAATGCGAGTCTACTCAAATATTACATCATTGGAGCACTCACCCGCAATAATGCGGGCACCCTTCAGGACACCCTTATAATACATCTCGGGTGTGCGATACTCCTTGCCCGGCGGTGGCGCGTCCATCACAAGCTTCTCAGCATCCATCTTGCCCCAGTGCACTTTAGCACGGGCAAGGGCCCGACGGGCACCTTCAATATAGGCGGAGCGCTTGACGACTTCAACCCAGGGATACGCATCCACCAGCCGCCGCACCAGGCCGAAGTAGCTCCCAGTCATGGCCTCCTTAGGCCATAGCCGATTTATAAGGCCTTTCATGGCCTGTTCGGCCACCTTGTCGAGCTCGACCAGCTGCTTCAGCTGGTCGCTAAGGGGCAGCGGATGTCCGGCCTTAGCATACTGAGACCAGAATACCTTCTCCGTCGAGCTCCCCTCCTCGGCTCTATAGAAAGCGGCAGTGTCGGACACGCTGCGGGGCAGATCTGTGAACGCTCCTGGAGAGCTCCGAATTCGGGTAAGTAACAGGTAATTCACTTTAACATGCTTGCTTTGCATGAAGAATGCCTTACCCGCTGCTATTTTCTTCAAATCCTCGATTTCCTGGAGGGCCTTGTGGGCATTGGCCTTCGTGGCTTTGGCACTCTCAAGAGCCGATGCAAGCTCGGACTCTCGAGTCTTCGAGTCACGCTCCAAACCCTCGTGCTTTTCCACGAGAGCCTGGAGCTCTTGCTGTACCTCCGCCACACGCGCCTCCTGCTTCTCTCGCTCGGCTCGTTCTACGGCCGCATTACGTTCGGCCGCGGACACCGCCTCCTTCAGGGTTGCCACCTCGTTTGTGGCCCCTGGAGTACCCACGTTATCCTTGTTATTTCTCTTGCAACCAAATCCTTTTCTGTAATGTACAACTTTAATAAGGTGTTACTCACCTTCCTTATCCTCGAGCTGCTTCTTGGCACGGCCGAGCTTGTTCTCGGACCGCTCGAGGCTCTGCTTCAAAGCATCGACCTCCGCAGTCAGTGCGGCAGAGGTCAGCAGCGCAGCCTGCAATCCCATATGGACATATTTTTTAAGACTCCTACGTATATCTATTTAGATCCTCAGTCCGGCTTTTCTTTCCGAACACCGAACCGAGCATCAGGGGCTACTGTTTATGCGGTACTATTTTACATATATTAAACTTCTTACCTCAAAGCCTGTTAGAAGGCTGTTGCAGGCCTCGGTCAGCCCGCTCTTGGCGAGCTGAACCTTCTGAATCACCGCACTCATGACAGTGCAGTGCTCTTCTTCGATGGAAGCGCCGTTGAGCGCCTCCAGCAAGTTATCCGGCACCTCCAGTTGGACGGAGGCCGCCGGTGTCGCGGTCTTGCCCTTCTTACAAAGGGTCCGCCCGCCGGACTCCGGAACCACTGCAGGTTCCGGTACGGAGTCCGGTGCAAAGTCCGGGAGGTTGCCCTGCGGCACCTCCGGGGCCTCCTCCTCCTGGTGGGTCCCTTCCCGGGATCCCACCTCGGCGTCGTCAGCGTCACGGGGGGTGGAGGCAGTCGAAAGGGAATCCATATCCAACATGCCCAAGGACCCGCTCGACGAAGCGGGAAGATCATCCTTGGGCGGACTACAGGGTTGTATGCGGCATTAGAAAGACACTATGTGACAAAAAGAAAAATTGTAAACCATCCAGGAGTCCGGATACTTACGATCTCGCCAGGGGCTTGGCCCTTGAGGGCCACTCCTCGTCGCCTTCGCCGACGTTGGCGGAACAGTCCGGGTGAGGGGTCCTCCCCTTCTTGGACCCTTCGGCCTCCCTCGTTGGGGAGGCCTTCCTCTTCTTCTCTCCCCCCGCTGGGGGAGAGTCCTCTTTCTTCTCCTCCTCGTCCTCGTGGGTGGAGTCCGCCTCGGAGTCATCGGAAGATGAGTCCGATACCACCTGACGCCGGGAACTCCTTTAAGTTCCCGTGGCCTTCTTCTTGGCCTTCTTCTCCGGCACTACGTAAAGTGCCGGGACCAGCAGCCCTGTCAAACGGGCATCCGCTGGGTCTTCTGGAAGGGGAGCCGGATAGTTAACCTGTCCAGACGTCGTTTGCCAGGCCTGTTAAAGGTATTGGGAGCTTAGATCCCGCATGAAGTCAAAACATGAAAAGCAAGTGTCCCATAAAGGATAACATGGCTTACCTCGTCAGCTGGATGCTACAAGCTGAACCCGCGATCTTCGGTAGCGGATGAGGGAGCTTCGGCGCCCTTGAACAGCACCCTCAAGGCATCTTTGTACGTAGTGTCAAAGAGCCCGCTCAAGGTCTGGTGTTGTGCCGGATTGAACTCCCACAAATTGAAATCTCGTTGCTGGCAGGGGAGAATCCGGCGGACGAGCAAGACCTGGATCACATTGACAAGCTTGAGCTTCTTGTTCACCAGGGTTTGGAGACAGGACTGGAGTCCGGTCAGCTCCTCCGAACTACCCCATAGCAAGCCCTTCTCTTCCCAGGAGGTGAGCTGCAAGGGGATGCCAGATCTGAATTCGGGGGCCACTGCCCATTTAGGGTCACGCGGCTCGGTGATGTAGAACCACCCCGATTGCCACGCTTTGATGGATTCCACGAAGGCGCCCTCGAGCCAAGTGACGTTGGGCATTTTGCCCACCATGGCGCCTCCACACTCCGCTTGGCTGCCCTTCACAACCTTCGGCTTGACATTGAAGGTCTTGAGCCACAAGCCGAAGTGGGGCTGGATGCAGAGGAAAGCCTCACACACGACGATAAACGCCGAGATGTTGAGGATAAAATTTGGGACCAGATCATGGAAATCCAGGCCGTAGTAGAACATGAGCCCCCGGACAAAAGGATGGAGCGGGAAGCCCAGTCCGCAGAGGAAATGGGGAAGGAATACCACCCTCTCATGGGGCCCGGGGGTGGGGATGAGCTGCCCCTCGTCGGGGAGCCGGTGCGCGATGTCGCTGGACAGATATCCGGCGCCGCGCAGCTTCTTGATGTGCCCCTCCGTAATGGAGGAGGCCATCCACTTGCCTCCCACTCCGGACATGGCTGGAGAAGGTCGAGGTGAGATGTGCGGACTTGGGCGCTGGAGCTCGAGTGCGCGGAGATGGATAAGCAAAGGAGGAAGAAGGCGTAGGTAAAAAAGGTGGATCCTTATCCCCTTATATACGGGCGGACGAACTATGCGTCCCCACCAGCCTGGTAAAACTCGCTTATCTCCCAAGCACCGCAATCAATGGCGCGGTTGGGTTACCCATGTCCGTATTGATGGGAATCCCGAAATAAGGGGAACACGATCTCTGCTTCGACAAGACGTGCCAAGGAAACCGCTTCGCTAAACGCGCTGAGGTGGTATAATAAAAACGATTCGAGTAAAGGCTTGGCCGTGGGTAACGTCATGCCACAAAATACGTCAGAAGATTGAACTTGTGTAAATATTATTCTCTCTACGGTGGTATGTGGAATTTATTTTGCAGAGCCAGACACTATCCTGGTGTTCACAATCTTCTATGAATTATTCGGAGGAGGAACCCGCCTTGCAATGCCGAAGACAATATGCGCGCCGGACTCGTCGTCATTGAAGCTTGGTTCAGGGGCTACTGAGGGAGTCCTGGACTAAGGGGTGTCCGGATAGCCGAACTATCATCATCGGCCGGACTCCAAGACTGTGAAGATACAAGATTGAAGACTTCGTCCCGTGTCCGGATGGGACTTTCCTTGGCGTGGAAGGCAAGCTTGGCAATACGGATATGTAGATCTCCTACCATTGTAACCGACTCTGTGTAACCCTAGCCCTCTCCGGTGTCTATATAAACCGGAGGGTTTTAGTCCCTAGGACAGAACAACAACAACAACAACAACAACAACAATCATACCATAGGCTAGCTTCTAGGGTTTAGCCTCCTTGATCTCGTGGTAGATCCACTCTTGTACTACTCATATCATCAATATCAATCAAGCAGGAGTAGGGTTTTACCTCCATTGAGAGGGCCTGAACCTGGGTAAAAACATCGTGTCCCTTGTCTCCTGTTACCATCCGCCTAGATGCATAGTTCGGGACCCCCTACCCGAGATCCGCCGGTTTTGACACCGACACCAGGCCTACCAACCGTTTCCCCAGCAGCTCCTCAGGAAGCAGCGGAGGAGCCGGAGGGTCCAGCGACTCCACCAAGCTTCACGTGACTCCGGAGACGAGCGACGACAGCTACGAGCCCCCGAGCTCGCGTCGCGCCTGGAGCAGGGCAGCTACATCAGGCCGCCGATGCCACTGATCTGGATGGGGTTGGCGCCGGCGCCTGATGGCCCATTGTTGATGATGGTGTCTTCTGCGGAGGTGCATGTAGTTAGCGTTCCTTAGGATTAGCACCTTTTGTTCCCTGCGATGAATCGAAGTACCACCCCGCGGGGGTATGTAAGGCGCTGGCCATGTCTTTTGTGAATATTATATCCTTATTATGAATCGATGCGAGATGCTTGTCCTGTCCCGGCTCGGCTCCCCCTTTCTTTCCTCACGAGGGCTTGGTGCTCTACGCCGACAGGTCCCGGTCCACAGGCAAGCTTCAGCCGTCGCTGGTATGCCAGGTCGCGATGTCGTGGTCAAGGCCAGGAGGTGAGCGGCCCAAGGTCCAGTAAGAGCCCCTGAGTCACGATGTTCAGGAGGTCCCCTTTAGCGCTCAAGAAGCCTCCGCTGGGCAAGATAGGCAGGCAGCATCGCCGAGACAGAGCTGCAGTAGGCGAGGGTTTAGCGCTGAGTTGATTCAATTTTTGTGTGACTTATCTTGTAGGTTTGGAGTGGTTTTCGGCGAAGTGCTGGGCCTGCGTGGCGGCTGAGGTGTTGCTGGGTTAGGTCCTCGTGAGCTTCTTCCCTCTCCCCCGCACTTTCCTTCATGCTCTACGTCCTCAGGTCCCAGCCCTCGAGCGAGCTCAGCCGCCGCTGGTATGACAGGTCGCGATGTTGTGGGTCAAGGCCAGGGGAGGGCTGGAGAGACGGTAAGATCCCATGAGTCGCAATGCTCAGGCACCCCCCTTTTAATGTGCAAGCGGATCGTGCCGGAGAGAACGAGAGAAAGCTTGCGACGCCCCCAGCGCTACTCCTGGAGCGGGTCCTGCATACCAATCACGAGGGGAAACAAGGTCTGTTGTTATGGTTGCCAGCCAACCATTGGTCGCTTCGAGGGAGTGATTGGGGCACTGAGGGCCTGGTGAGGTGGCGCCTTGCGGGGTTGCCGCGGCCAGAGCTCGACCATTCAGATTTTTTGGCGTTGCAGGGACGGACCCGTACACAAGTGTCGTGCTAGAGAGAGCGGCTCAAAGGTAGGTGTCAATCGAGCAGGCGATTAGGTCAAGCATGTTAAGCATGAAGGAGCAAATCCATTTCAGATAGATGCGGAAAAAGCAAACGCTACTGGGTCAGGCCTGAGCAGCTTGGGGATAATGCAGCCCGAGGGGCGCCCCCAACAAGGTAGGTAAATAGCATAAGCAAAACAGATACATGTCACAGGGACGGACCCATGCGACCTGGGAATGATGCAGCCCTGTGGGCGCTCCCAGCTGAAAATGGAACTTTGCAAGATGTCACCTGATACCGTTGGAGATGAAGTGATGCTGAAGTAGCGGACGGCGCATGGTGAGGAGGTCGACCCTCACGAGCTTCCGGGACTAGGAGCCTCGGGAGGCTTCGGGGGCTCGAGTGGATCTTTGAGGACCATCTCCCTCTCCGCCAGGACCGCACAATGCCTGACCTCCTAAGCCTCCAGAATGATCCTCAGCAGGCACTGGTGAGCAGCGACCGTGTTCGGCAGGCCGAGTGGCATGCGAACGTAGCTGTGAGGTGGACCCTCGCAGCGCCCCACGCGCGAAGGCCAGAGGCGCTCCTGAGACGCGGCTCGGTTGAGCCCTGGTATGTCGATGCAGACGCGCAGCCCACCATCCTCGCCTGGATGTGGGGCTACGGCGGGCAAGCGGCGGCTGCCGCGCATTCCTCTTGACTCCTGTAGCTTGTGAATGTTTCTCACGATGAACTCCTGAGGGTTTGGCCCTCCTTGCCTCATACCTTCCTGAGGGAAACATGCTTTGAAGCGCGCCTCCAAGTGGTGCCTGAGCGCCTCCCTCGTGACCTTGGCAAAGTCGGTGGCCCTCCAAGAAAGAGCCCCCGAGCCCTGCCCGAGGAGGGCGCCGGGCGCGCCTTCCTATGTGACAGAGGGTGGCGCCCCCTGAGCGGGTACGAATCCTGACGCAACGCCTCCGGAGGTGCCTGCCTCGTGAGGGTTTGGGCCAGGTGAAGTCTTCTTCTTCTTAGGGACCGCCTCGAGAAGTCTCCTGCTCCTGTGATCTGGGTCTTCGACTGCCGCGGCTTGGAAGGCACGCTCAAGAGAACACACTACATCCCTTTCCTCACAGGGCACTGTGATGACTCCACCGCTTCCTGGCATCTTGAGGACATTGTAGCCGTGGTGAGTCACTGCCATGAACTTGGCCAGGGCTAGGTACCCGAGGATGGCATTGTATGGCAGGAGAATGTGGGCGACGTCGAAGTCAATGAGCTCAGTGCGGTAGTTGTTGCGTTGCCCGAAGGTGACAGGAAGGCGAACTTGCCCTATCGGAACAGTGGAACCATCAGTGACTCCTGAGAAAGGCTTGGTCGGTTGAAGATGATCATATGGCACTTGGAGATTGTTGAATGTCTCGACGGACAGGACGTTGAGTCCTGCTCCGCCATCGATGAGGGTCCTGGTGACTTGCACATTGCTGATGACTGGGGAACAAAGCATCGGGAGGACTCCGGCCGTTGCTGCGCACTTGAGCTGATCCGCTGAGCTGAACGTGATAGCGCACGCAGACCACCAGAGAGGGCGCGTGGCCTCAAGCTTGGGGAGGACTGCATTCATCTCGCGAGCAAACTGCTTGAAGATGCACTGTGAGGCTGGGGCCTGGGCGCCTCCCAGGATGCAAGCGATTGTGCGCGGCTCCTGAAAGCCCCCAGCCCCCTTGTCCTGATGCTGGTCTTCATTCCTCCTTGGCGGTGGTGGTAGAGGAGGGAGGCCTGCATTGCCATGCCGGCGATCCTCATGAGGCTGATCCCTCCAACCTCCCTCGCGAGGCTGGTCCTGCCAGTGGTCCTCACGAGGTCGGTCACGCCACCCTTGGCGAGGGCCTCGGTCTTCCCATCGTCCTCCACCTCTTCCTCCTCCTCGGCCATAGCCCCGATCGTTGTGCTCGGGGCGTCGGCCAATGCGCCCATCTCGCACGGCCCTAAGCTCTTGGCATTCGTTGGTGTTGTGGGTGTGGAGGTCGTGGTACATGTAGTACCGGCTACCCTTGGATGACTCAGGCTGATCCCTGCCTCGCTTGGTGTCTGGCTCTGCTGCGAGCACAGCAGCTCCCTTGCGCTTCACGTCCTTGACCTTGGGCTTCTTCTCTTCTGGCGCACTTCCTCAGCCCAGGCGCCCTTCCTCAGCCCTGGCGCACTTGGTCGCCAAGTTGAACAGCTCCAGGGATGTGCACAGGTCTTCATGGATTGCTATCTCCTCTTTCATCTTGATGTCACGCACGCCATCGGAGAAGGCTGAGATGATGGCTTCCTCAGTCACCCTAGGGATCTTGAGGCGAGCGTTGTTGAAGCGCTGGATGTACTTCTGCAGGGTCTCTCCTGGCTGTTGCTTGATACGGCGCAGGTCACTCATGGCCGGGGGCCAGTCGCGAGTGCCTTGGAAGTTGGCGGTGAAGCGAGTGCGCATCTCGTCCCAGGAGGAGATCGTGCCAGGAGCCAGGTTCAGGAGCCAGGTGCGGGCACCATCCTTGAGCGCCATGGGAAACCAATTTGCCATGACCTTTTCGTACCCGTTGGCGGCTTTGATGCCCAGCTCGTAGAGCTGTAGGAACTCCGCGGGGTCTGCAGTGCCGTCGTAGCGAGGGGGCAGGTCCGGCTTGAACTTGCCGGGCTATGCGACGCTACGCAGCTCGGCGGTGAAGGCGCGGCAGCCTGCAGTGGCCACCGGAGCTCTCTGCTGATGCGGGGCTTGCTCCTGGGGATTCCCGCGCACCGCTGCCTGGAGCAGCGCGGGGTCTTGACGTGGTGGTGCAGGGATGCGGTCATGGCGCACTGGCGCCGGGAGCACGCGAGCACCTTCTTGGGGACGAGGGATTTCTTGGCACCTCCTTTCTTGTCGCGCGGGCGCCGAACGCGGGGGGGTCTCGTCCTGGGGCCGCGCGCCTTGGATCTAGGGCGCCTTCTTGGGGAGGAGGTGGCGGAGGCACCTCCTGTTCTGCGCCTCCTGCGTAGGACGGAGGGCGAGGCAGCAAGAGGGACGGCGCAGGGGAGCCCCCTGCGGCATTGACGAGCTCGGTGATGCGGGCGAGCCAGTCATCATAGAGGTCGTCGACGGGACGGTAGTGCAGGAGCTCACGCGCCAGGATTAGCGTAGCATGCGCGTCCGCGGGGGCGCGATGGGCGTGGGATGATGAACCGGCTGGAGTCAGTGACGGGGTGGCGGTGCGGCCTTCCCGCCGCACCGAGGGATGCAGGGACGAGGCCTGCTGCTCGTTCCCCGCCGGGCCGGTGGCGGCGTTGGCGGCAGGCGATGGGGAACGACGGGGGCGTCCGCTGACGGGCGCCGTCTGGGCGACGCGGGTGGCGAGAGCAGCCCGACGCTCGGCGCGAGCCCGGCAAGCGTCAGCCATGGATACGACGGAAGATCACACGCGACCAGCGGAAGAAAGATTCCGGCGCACCCCTACCTGGCATGCCAAATGTCGGATTTTGGGTTCCGGCAGACCCTTGAGGTTCGAACTCTGGGGTGCGCATGAATATCTTTCCCCTACCAGCGTACGTTTCGAAACCTCGCAAGGAATCTAAGCTAGAAAGGAGAACACACAAGGGACACGAGGTTTATACTGGTTCAGGCCACCATTGTGGTGTAATATCCTACTCCAGTGTGTGGTGTGGTGGATTGCCTCAAGGGCTGATGATGAACAATACAAAGGGGAACAACCTCACGAGGGGTTGTTCTTGAGCTGGTGCGATAAATTGCTTGGGTGAGTTCAATCGCTTCTCTCTCTCTCTCTCTCTCTCTCTCTCTCTCTCTCTCTCTCTGATCGATCCATCCCTTCGATCCATCCCCTTGCCCTGTGGTGGCTAGCTCTATTTATAGAGGGGGGCCCTGGGCCTCTTCCCAAATAATGAGCGGGAAGGGCGCCAACAATTGACTATTTTGAAGGGGAACATCTAGTACACTTATCCTGACTAAAGTTGGTCTTCGACTGCCAAAGACTCTGACAATGATGCCGTCCTAGGCTCCACGATGACCTCCGTCCTACCGCTCTGCTGGTCTTGGTCTTGTTGCACCGAAACAGTAACCTTTGCCTGATGCCTTGGCCTGTGCTTGCCCCCTTTGCACCAAAGGGGAAACAAGGACACTGCACAGGCCGGCGCCCGCCTGGCGCCCGCCTGGTCTCGATCGTCATGGCTTGCGTCACGGGCTCCTCGCGAGGTGCCCTTGCCTTGATCTCTCCGCCTCCTCGCGAGCCTGCCTGGTGAGGCTGCTCTTGAGGAAGCTTCCTGTCGTCTGCCCCGCGAGGCTTGGCCCCTCGCGAGGGTCTTGAGCTTGAGCTGATGAAGCTGGGCTGCACTGGGCCTTCTCTTGAGCCACGCCGCAGGCCGCAGGCAGGCAAGTCTGGGGACCCCCGTTCCCAGAACACCGACATACACAAAGGAACTGTTAAGGGATCTCAACAACTTCTTCACCACTTCATGGTCGGTGATGTCTGTGGAACCAAGAGCTTGAAGATCATTGGAAATGTCAGTGAGACGGTCAAATGTTTGCTGGACATTCTCGTTGTGAAGCCTATTGAAGTGGTTGAGGAGATTCCGAATAACATCAATGCAAGAGTCACATTGAGTTGAAACTCCCTCGTTACCTTTGGAGAGGCGTTCCCAGATTAGCTTCGAGGTATCCAAAGCACTCACGCGGTCATACTATCCTTTGTTCAGACGACCACAATGATGTTCTTCGCTTGAGAGTCCAACTGACTGAATCTCTTTCTGTTAACGGTAGTGACTCCTTCATGAATGTTGCGACTGACTGCTAAAAGTGCAAATTATCGACCAGAGGGGGGTGATTGGGATATTTTAATAGATTCTTCAAAAATAGGTTTTTTTAAGAGCATCCATGTGATAAATAACCTAATAGAGAATTCACTATGCTATGCATGCGAATCAGAGTAGTGGCTAAGTCGCCATGACGAAATAGAACATGCATAATGAGTAGCATAACATGTAAGCATACAAACACAGAGATGAATGAGCTAAGTACAACAAGATTGAAGACAAACATAATGCAAAGTGAGTTGATGAAATTGTGAAAGTCTTTAGTAAAAGTCTTCAAGAGAAGGGAGATAAATTCTACAACACACATATGCGGAAATTAAAGAGTTGAAGAAATAGAACTGCATTGCTCAAATAAGATAATGGATTTTTTTACCAGTTCCAGTTGCTGGGAAAACTGTATGTCTGGTTAGGGAGGCTCAAGATTTAACTCAGGAACACTTAGTCTTCACCCTATTCCCCTTGAGCTAAGCTCACTTAGACCACGCCCAATCACTCGGCGTAAGTTTCAAGGTAGACTTCCAAAACCTTCACATAATCGTTCTATGGCACTCCTATTTCTTATTGGGTGCTTAGAAGATGGTGCCTAACCATCTGGAAGATCACAGTCTTCAAAGGTAACAAGCGTCGGATCACACATGACAAATTCTTTAGTAATGCTCAATCACTTTGGACTCTGGTTGTTTGGCTTTTTCCTCACTTAGCATTCTCTCGAATTCGGAGGGTGGGTTGCTCTAATTGACACATGTCAATCAATCACTCAGAGCAGCCGACCAACAAATGGTTGTTGGGGGGTGACTATTTATAGCCTGGGGAAACCCGACATGATAAGACCATCATGCCCTTCAGACACGACCGTTGTCAGGATAAGGATCCACTCAACAGGTGGCACTTACTCAGCAACGGTCGGATATTTTGAACACTCAATTTCCTCACGATAGTAGAGTCGCACTAGCGAGATCCTAACTCTTCAGTCAAACCAATTTCATCAACGACCAGAAGAACTTCGTCTCTGTCGCTGAAGAACTCGACTGCTCTGCAAGAGATTTCCAAAGTCTTCACTCAAAGAAATAGGTAAGTTTGGGTTTGAGCATCACTTCAAAAATAGGCCTATGTGTAACCTAGATCCCTTTGACAGTGCGGTGTTTCTTATGACTCAAATAAATAAGAAAGAAACTATGAAAACAAAGTCTTCAAGCTTCCAATTCTTCAATTCAATTTCTTTTAAGGGCGCATCAATTTCTTCAATGTAAACATATATTTTTAGGGGTCAACTTCCTTGGTTAAACCAAAATCTTCGGGGACTTTATCTCTTGTGTATGCTCATAAATACATTAGTCTCTTTACCCATTTGTCTTCAGTACTCCAAAACCGCTAAAGGGGCACTAGATACACTTACAGCTGCGAGGCTGCGTCGACAACCATGCGGTGTTGCGAGCTGGCCGATGGCCGTTGCGAGTGTGGCGAGCCAGTAGGAGTTTGATGTGAATGGAGGCATGAGACGCACCAGAGAGGCCGGGTGAGGACACACGAGCACGTCATTGTGGAAGGCGTCAGGATGAGAGGCGTACGAGAGGGGGGAAATGAGTGGACAAAGTAGCGATGACGTATAAGAGGAAAACTAATGGAGGGAGGGTGCGATGCTGATCCAACAACTGGGTGCAAGGTCATCTAATGGCCCACGAGCGGACTGATATGGCGCTTCAGCCAGTCTCAGCGCCGAGCGTTGGTATTTCGTAATTAAGTTTCTTGGGAAAAGCAGGTCAAACCGCTTTTTCATGTGTATATATATATACTAATTTTTAGGTAGTATGTACCATTTTTTGAGTATGCTTATTTTTACGTATAAATATGTACGTATTTTACAAATATAACAAAAACTATGGGCTCATATGCAATTTTTTCATGTAACTTGCTTTGAAATATCTTAGATATAATATATGAACATATTTAAAATAATAAAATAATATGTATAGTATCACATGGTAGTATATGAGACATGTGGGGTAACTACCACCGGGTGGTAGGACGGATTTTCCCTCTATATATATATATATAGAAGGGGTTTTCGCCCACCCCAACGTTTTACTAAAAAAAGCGAAGGCAAACCATCCAACACATAGACGATTCACACCTCTCGTCCACAATCGGATAGTAGTTGCACTTATTACAGGTAATGCGCACATAAGCGTTTAGCATAACGGAAAGGAAGGAATCAACACCGAGCTATGCGAAGAAACTCGCCACAATGATGGTCAAGTAGCTGAAGACACTCGAGAAGCCGTGTAGCTTGAGCACCGATGCACAACAGTCGAACCAGAGGACCTACCGAAGCCAGGATGCATTTCAGGCTTCGCCACCTTTGACCCCGAAAGATGATATTAATTCGCAAAAGCCATAAGCCTCACAAGGTAGCAACATGGAAGATAGTAATCACTTCAACTTTCTTTTCTTGTTTCCAGATAACAGCTAAATTAGAGAAAGAACAGGGTACAACAATACCAAGTTTATGAGCAATAGGTTCCCAGGTGTGCTTTGCAACAATGCAATCAAAGAATAAATATAGAATAGACTCAGGTTCACTACAAAAGGCACAAGATAGATCATCTACATGTCTGCGCTTAGCTAGATTATCTGGAGGGCTTATTACAGGTACATATGAATATTTGGAGGAACATTAATTTTTTCAAGTAGTACAAACTTTGAGATCAAATGGAATCCCACCAAAATTAACCATTTTGTAAAAGTAACTACTCCCTTCGTTTCAAAATAGATTACTCAAGACTTTGTACTAACTTTAGTCAAAGTTGAGTCATCTATTTTGGAACGGAGGAAGTAGACCAGAAGCTTCCAGCATCCACAAAGGGATATCTCTGTCTTCACACGATTTCACAGAATTCAATAAGGCTAGTGTAAATCAAACCATCTTCTAAAAGTCAGTTTTAAAACAGGGCAATTGATGCATCCTGTCGTTGACAAATGGACAATTGATCCCAAATTGGGTTTTAAGAGAATAGTCTCCCAACATTGTTTTTTTTTGTATAATTAATATATGAAAATGTTTTCTGTAAACTAGTTACACACATTCAGTTCAGAGATGCAGATTAGAGCTGAGTGATTTAGTCTAGGGAAACATTTGGTGTCAGAGAGAGCGATTTAGTTTCTATAGCATTTGGCGTCAGAACTGAATCTTGAAAGCACAAAGAAACAACAGCGGTTCACGCATCAGTACGCGCCGACCTATCTCCTAGATTATCAGTGGCGTACGCAACGAGATGCGATGCGATGAGCTTCTTTGGCCCCAACTTGCGCAAATCGATGGCTGATTCTCGCTACGGTTGCCGAGGTAGGAGGAGCTCCTCCGCTCCGACCTTCATGCTGGCGGTTGCCGCGACGAGCTTCACCATCTTGGCCGCGCCGTCGAGGACGGCGATCTCGACGATGAATGCACCGCACACGGGGCGGTGGTCGGAGAACTTGGACTCCCCGCGGACGTACGCCACCTGCACGATCCCGTCGCCGCGCCAAAGGATCCGGTCGCACCACGCCGGCGTCCTCCGCTTCGTCTTCTTCTTCGACGCCGCGCCGTCGTCGTCCTCGCCTACGTAGTAGCTGTCGGAGTTCCACGAGTACTTGTACGTCGGCGCGAAGGAGATGACGCCCTCGCTCCACCCGCGGAACACCCCGCCCTCCCTCTCCGTCTTGAGCTGATCCTTCTCGAACAGCGCCGCCCAATCGCCGGTGTCCACCAACTTCTTCGCCTCCGCGTAGCTCAGCGCGATCCGGTAATTCAGGTCGCCGAGCCAGATCACGCGACTGCACAAACCGAATTGCTCGAGATTAATGGCAGAATCCGATGCAAGAATCGAATCAGCGGTGATGAGAGACTGACGTACTCGTGGTCGAGGATTCGTTCCGGGATGCGCCGGCCGGAGCGCTTGCAGACGCGGCGGAACTGGGTGTTCTTGAGGATCTCGACGACGTCGGAGTTGCGGCGGAGCTCGTCGCCGTCCTTCTCGCCAGAGGCGAGGTGGCTGCACACGAAGCAGAGGGACGTCTGGTGCAGCGACATGCTCACGGAGATGCACCCTTTGTTGCCAAGGCGGCCCATGATGCCGCGGCCGACGCAGCTGAGCCGGACGTGGCCGATGTGCGCCACCAGCTCCCGCCGCGCCCACACCGTTGCGAAGAGACCCACCATCTGCTTGCACGCCACCAGGCAGTACCTCCTCTGCAGGTTCGCCGCCGCCGGCTGCAGCAACAGCGTGGCGTCGGACGCCATGGACGATGCCTCCCCACCGCCGTCCACGACGACGTCCATGTCCTCCTCGTCTGACGTCGTCGTGTCGCCCTCGACAGCATACCGGCGCCGGTTTTTGCTGCTGCCGCAGCGCATCATCAGGCAGGACGACGACGATTTGGAGTACGGCCGGCGCCGGGGCGGCCTCTCTGTGGGGCAAGTGCATGACTTGAGCCGGCGGCCGCGGGTGATGGCGGCGCGGCGAACCTCTCTGGGGGAGGACCCATTCTTATGAAACTGCGATGGGTCGAGCGGGCTGGAGCTCGCCGTGTGGAGTGCCGAAGCAGGAGAGGCGGACTGGCTGAAGGACCGGCTAGCCGGCGGCGACGACGAAGTCCGGTTGAGCGCCTGGTTGATGAGCGCGAGCCATCTCGACGCCGGCTCGTTGTCCTCGATCACAAGCACGTTCCCGGCGTTGAGAGGGACGACCTCTTGGAATCTGCATCACCATTGCAGCATATTAAGCTTTCGAGTAACTGAGATTAATTGCACTTGAAACTGATGGTACTACCAAAGCAATCTTGCCATGTATCCGGTGCAAATTCTGTGAAACTGAAACTTCAAAGTTCTTGAAACAATATCTACGAAATTGGTGAGATAATAAACGTTCACCGGGTTCTTCTCATTTCTCAGAATATTTCATATTTTCCATTGTTTAAAACTTCAAATACAATAGTGTCTATACTTGTTATCTGAAATTTCTGGAAGCAAAAAATTCAGAGGTAGCAACTGGTTGTGTTAGTTGAAACATAGCTTTCAGAAGAATAGCACCTTTCAAGCAAAAGAACCCCACAAGAAAACATGCCAATAATTTGCATAATACACACAGTTCAACAACAGGAGATGTGATGAAATTGTTTGTGGTGCAGAGGAACTGAAAGTGGCAATGTCTTCGTCTACGCAAACACGCAGAGCTCGTGTGTGTTAATGAATTGACAATGATGTGGCCCTAAATCAAAGCTGTCCAAGTCCAATGTTGTTCTCCATCTGACAAGAGATAGAAGATTGTGCAAAATTATGATATCTTGTAACATACCCTAGAACATAAACATCTGAATGGTCATCAGAAGGCAGGAAGTCATTCAGATTCAGCTCCATATCTGGAGTCTTTCCGGCGACGTTCCATGTTGCTGCAAATACCCTGTGAAACACAGACCACCCAAGGAGGAAAACTATCTGAATTTGATCGTCACACAGAAATACAAATTTATTTGCAGCGTGAAGTGTGCTGGTTGATAAAAAACTCGTGAGTGTACCTAAAAGACTCAATATGCGTGCTGGTTGATACAGGAGAACTGTAGTTGCTGAATTTTAGGCTTGTACTTTTGAAGAAGGATGAAGATGATGCTGAAGGCGAAGCCATCGGTGAGTGCTCTGGACTCTCTCTCAAATCAACTGAAAAAAAAATGCAAACACCGAATTACTTTAGCACCTTCACACAAAATTAGCATCTTGGATTGCTTTTTAGTCTTAACCAAAGATGAACTTTGCATGATAACCATGCCCCAGGTCAGGCTTCAACTTTCCACATCACACATGGGAATGGGTTGATCTTATCATGAATTGCAGAAGAGAGAAACACGGTGACTTTGCTTCATCGAAAAATGTAATAATGTTCTAAACTTGAGAACCTACCTGTAGTGTTCATAGAGTGCTCAGCACCGTACCTCGATGAAGAGTTCCTACCCTTCACAGTAGGAATCCTTCCAAAGGGAGACTGAAGAAGGAGAAGAGTTAAATTGAGTGATAATTATCTGGATTGATGGAACTTGCAGCCCATTCATCTACTGCATCAAATGAATAGACGTTACCTTCTTCCTCCTGTTGGTTTTCTGGTCCATTTTCTGAGCCCAGCTTCTTCTTCCAGCATCAAATGAATGGCTCATGTGCCAAAGCAATTACTTAGCAGAGGAGACCTAATCTAATTCCTGAAAAAGTGTTCCTAGAATAAGTCAGGCAGATGGAAATTTCCTTGTTTCCATGGTGAAACCAACAATCTAAGGCTTGTTCTTCTGAAACACAGCCACCAAAAGTTGTTCAAAGCCAAACTAAGAAACAGGACAAGCAACAACTGTCCAGGAGTATACTATTTAAATAGGACCAGCCTATCAGAAAAGAAAGGAACAAGCAAGGACTGATTTCAAAAAGGAGAACCCATTCCCTCAAATACCAAATATATTGGTAATTATTTGAGCATTCATAGACAAAACACCAAATGGAACAATCATACAAAATTGGTGTCGCGGTCGCTCAGACGATAGCAAAGCATGTGTACCCCACTTATAAGAAGGAAGAATCTATACCTTGAAAGAAAGAAAGAAATATGTTTATTTGAATAAAAATAAAGAAACAGGTGTCCTAGTCTTCTTTGATGCAATCAATTCAATGGAATAGTAGAAGTTGACCTGAAGAAATTTAAAGCAGCCATTGGAAGTTCCAACTGGGGCGATGCTAGTGCTGCTGCCACGGTCACGGCACAAAAACAAGTTTCAGAAAATTTCAACAAACCAATGATAACGAAAGGAAACCGCAGAAAGTAAACTCCTCAAAACAATGTGATATGGACATGACATGACTACCCGTGGAATTCACACATTTGTTAGCACACTAGCAATCATGTTGTAACAACCTGCATCCTGATTCCTCGCAAGAACTAAACCGCCGTTGCAAAGAAACTCTGATCATATATTTGGAATGGCAACCAAACGTATGAAGCCAAAAGGCCTAGCTACAAATGGAAAAAGAATTCCTTGAGACAAGATATCGCCTTTTTTTCGTCGAGAGAAGGGAAGTGTGTATGTGTGTAATAGGTCTTGTAAATTATGTTGGCAAGCTCAAGGTATAGAAGGCGATGGAGGTTGACCAGCCTTTTCCAAGTAATTAGGAAAAGTTCCAAATTGAATAGATTAACCAGCTCAAACCAAAGCTGTCATGAAACAGCATAGAGCTGTGTTTAACAGCTCTTTGGAACCATCCAGCAAGTGGTAAGGTGAGGCAGGCTCTAGGAACTGTAATAAACATAAAAATTGAAACTTTTGAGAAAAAAATGTTAGATAGTACAAGTGTACAACAGGAACAAACAAACGGAGTTGCACTTTTTAAATTCGTAACAGAGTGCGATATTTGGTATTATTGTCTGTCCAATTACACGCCAAAACCAAGAAGGGGGGGAAGGAGACCACACTGATTCCCCGAGGCAGCCGTTTTGGCCTTGGAAGCGTCCAAAGAAGAGGGGGGTCGATCGATGCCCCCAAGAGAACATAAATTAAAGTAAAGTATTCATAGAAAAATCGGTGAACTGCAGCATGCAGGAAGAGTTCAAAATGACAAGCGCGGATACCAAACCACAATTACGATTTACGAATGATCAAGTTCAATTCTCCACTGGATACCGCAGGAGTGTAGATGAGAACCGGATCAATACCACGGGACAAAGCATATACAGATGAAACAGAAGAAAAGAGGACAGGCTTAGCCATGGAGGAGGAAGAAAAGAGGAGAAACCTTGGTGAATGAATGAGTGGCGATGACTCTCGTTCCATGGAATGGAATGGAAGCGCGCGGCGGGAAAGATGCCAAATGGACGCGGCCTAATAATACTACTAGGTAGGAGAAAGAGCAAGAGAGAACGTACGTTACTATTTTTGCAACGCGGTGGTGGCAGTCTGAGAAACCGCCGGCCGGCTGCCCGGCTGTGTGTCACCGGCGCGTCCTTCTCGTGATTGCCTTTGCCTGAGGCTGCCGGCGCAGACGTGCGGTTGACGAGGAACGGGAGGAAATGGTGGGGAGTGGGGGGACGTGGAGGGGAGGGGGCGGCGGTTGGTCAGGTCAGATGAGGTCAAACCCAAACGGAGCCGTGGGAGGAAGAAGGGGGGCATTCCCTGTTACCCGCGCGCGCGTCGCCTTTTCCCCATGTTTCTGGAGGAGTAATTTGTCGCCGCGCGTCTTCTCTTCTCGGTTCCGTTCCACCGTAAAAATTGGCAAATTTTAGGTGTGGTCAGACATCAGATCTTGTTGTTCAGAACAGAGTCAAACATTTTCGGACCATTTTGGCCTCTTCTTTTCTGGACGAATAGTCAGAATCACATGACTAATTTTACACGTTCTTGGTTCAGAAAACTCCTAGTCTGACCTGTAATATGTGTGAAACAGAAAATATCGCAAACTGGAGTATCATACTAGTATATAGCAATCTAAAATCATCTGGCCGGTCTTAGCAAATCCGTCCCCTAAACGTCCTCAGACGCGCCTGGTTAGTATCCGGTCGTGTCCATATTAAGTCATATTTGTCCATACATAGTCATGCTTTTCATTTTCTTTCTTAGAGCAACTCTAGCAGACCCCGCAAAATTCGACCCGCAAAACGCGTTTGCGGTTTTACGAAGATGGCGTTTGCGGGTCAAAAACATGCGCGGCCGATCAGATACCGTATCTAAACCTGAATAATTTGAAAAAACACTTTCGCGGGAGAAATTGCGCAAACATAGTTCATCACATCGCATACTACAGAGTTTATGCATACTACTTGATCAACAAATTAAACATAGAACATACTACATGCTACGTTAACTAGTAGTAGAGGGGGTCGGATCTGACGATGGCGAGGTCGCGGCAAAATGGACGATGCCGTGGAGGCCGAGCGACGCTCAATCCTCCTCGCCGGAGCTGCACAGGTTGATGTACTTCGCTGCCTGCTCCGCGCGGATGCGGCGCCACTCCTCAGCCTTCTCGTTGGCGGCGACCGTCTGCTGCCACTGGAGGGCTTCGAGCTCCTCGGCGTGGCTCCGGCGCTCCGCCTCCTCGCGCACGCTCCGCTCGGCGATGGCGGCAGCAACGGCGGCGAAGTCCGCGACGTAGTCCTCAGGCCCGACCACTCCGCGGCGGCCGAGCGGAGCAGGCTCCTCAGGCTCCTCCTTCACCGGGACGAAGGCGAACGGCGTCGGCTCCTCCAGCTCCTCCTCGTCCTCAGACCACTCCCTCTTCATGGGGAGAAAGCCCGCACCGGAGGACGAGGAGGATCCGGCGTAGGAAGATCTCACGGAGCAGAAGGACGCGCTACGGCGGTCGTACTCCTCCATCTCGCGGCGGTTGAAGCTCGCCGGCAGCGACATCCGCGGCGGACACGCCGCTCGCGCTCCGGGTCCCTCTCACGGCCTGATCTGCTGCCGGAGCCGCGTTCGGAGCTCCACATTCGCCCCCACATGGCGGCTGGAGGCGGGGCGGGTGGTCGCCGGCGGCGAGAAATTGGGAGAGGGGAAAGGGGAATCGGGTGGCTCACGGCGGTGGGGGGATAGGGTTTGGACCCGCAAAAGGGTCGCGGAACAACAGTTATACTGCTCGGGGCGTGCGGTTTGCAGGTTGCGGCAAAAAAAATTGTGGGCCGGGCGAGTATGCGGGCTTTGTTTTGACCGGAAAATTGGGCTGAGCCCGTATACTCGCCGGAATTTTTGCGGGCCGGGAGTTTTGCGGGGTCTGCTAGAGTTGCTCTTATATATCTAGTCAATTGCATGTTATTGGTGAACATGAAAAGAAAAAATATAAAGAAGGAAATGTGGTGTGAGGTGGGCCGTGGCGGACACGTCCGCAAGCCCGAATGTGTAGAAATAATATGAGGGATCTGGTTGTATCATTTTTTTTTGTTCGACGTGTCCGTAAATGTTTCAAAGGGATTTGAGAGGATTGTTTTAAGTTTTTTCCCCTGGTCTAGAGGGACTAGTAACTACTTCCTTTGTCCTAAAATATAAGAACGTTTTTAACACTACGCTAATGTCAAAAAACTTTCTTATATTATGGAAGAGGTAAATGAAGTGGTGCCAAAACTTGTTTGTGCGAGCACGTACGGTTCAAAACATAGGTGCTGTCGTATCCTGACTCGCGGGGCCCAGTGGCAGCGGCTGGAAGCGGTACGAAGTGGCTGGCGCGTGGCAAGTTTGCAGAAACACCCCCGACCTCATAGCGAATCTCAGAAAAAAAACGCCTGAACCGGCATTTAGCCACTTGTTACCTGAATCATGAATCATGCACACCCGCATCCCTAACCCTTGGAAAATCCCCAATCTCACACTTCTGCCGGCGGCGGCTTTGCGGCGACTATGGCAGGGCCGTGAACCTTGAAAGAACATGTGGTGCCCCCATGTTTGGTTTTGGTAATTGATGACAATCTCTATGGACTAATGGTTGTCTTGAATTATATTTGAAGGATTTGTCCATAGGATTTTCTTGAAGTCCATGTGTTGGTTTCAAGGAGTTTATGTATTGACCAAGGTGCTATTAAGGAATTATCCAAAGATTGATGATGCGAGTGTTGAGCTTATTGCAAGCATGTCTTAAAGAAGAAGATTGTGTGATCATTCATGTCCATCTTCAAGACATCGTCCAAATGAAGAGAGTTGGAAAGATTCAACACACAAAGCGCACAAGATGTACTGAGGGATCAAGCGATCCCATGATATGGTAAGCATGGTCAATTACGCTTTGTGTACTAACCCATGGTCTTCGTGAGAGTTCTTTGTGGGGTTAGGTTGTGGTGTGCAAGCTCAAGTTGAATCATCACGAAGAGATCATATGCTTGAAGCTTGCCGTTCATTGTGGCGACAATGGACTTGTGAAGATGTGCAGAAAAGTGGCTCACCCATAGTGGAGTATGGGGGAGCAATCAACTAGTCTTCTTCGAGCCAAGCAATCAAGAAAGGTGGTCTAACTTGAGGGAGTCAAGATCGTCATCATCTAGCTCAAGTGGACCATGTGCAAGGCAAAGGTTTGCCCTTGATAGGTTTTCTATTTTACCGGTCTCATGGTAGTTGTGGGAGACCGATTTATAGGATCGATTGCCGTACTATCAAGGGGGGCTCTCGATGAGTTGCTTGATCGTATCGTTCGTAGAGAGCTCAAACCATTGCATCCTTGCATCATCTTTTTTAGTTCTTGTTTGGTTCTTCTCCTTGTGAGATTTGGAGCTTTTGGTCATTTTCATGACAAGCTCGAGTTCATCGAAAACGGAGTTCACTTGCATCTTCTATGATGTTTTCGATGTTGGAGGTTCTGCCGGTTCTTCTCTGTTAGAGGTTCCTCTCCTCTCTTGTTAGGCATACCTCCCCTGCCTTTTCTTACTATAACCAGTCTCTGTTTTGATGCTACTCGTTGTCTTGTATCCAACAAGCTTGAGTTTGCTCAATTCGGAGCTCATTTGCAGAAGTTATGGCAGTTCTGGTTTTATTGTTTCCCTCTGTTGTCTTCTCTGCAGAATGAAGGACTCCTAGTGTTGCTGATCTGGGGCATGCGGTAGTACTGCTCTCCGGAGCGGTAGTACCGCAGGCCCTTGCGGTAGTACCGCTCTGTGGGAGCGGTAGTACCGTGGCCTCAGGCCAGGCACAACTGCTCGAGCGGTAGTAGGGGCGGATGTAATATTTTACATCCACGCCCTACGCGGTAGTACCGTGGGCTCTGGCCAGGCTTAGCAGCATGAGCGGAAGTAGGGGCGGATGTAATTTTTTACATCCGCGCCCTACGCGGTAGTACCGCTCTTCGTGTGCGGTAGTACCGTGCCGGATTTTTGTGCAGGTCCTCCCTCAGCGGAAGTAGGTACGGAAGTAATTTTTTACGTTCGTGCTTTCTCTGCGCCTAGTGTTGCCTGCCTTACGGTAGTACCGTAGGGGCGCGCGGTAGTACCGCTCCGGCGGTTCTACCGCTCGTTGCCCTGTGCAACAGGCCTTCATCTGGCCAGAGCTGCACACGCGGTAGTACCGCAACCTGCAGCGGTAGTACCGCAGCCAACTGCGGTAGTACCGCAGCTCCCTGCGGTAGTACCGTGTCGTGCGGGCTGAGTGAGGGGATAACGGTTGGATTTTCTCCCCACCTATAAAAGGGGGTCTTCTTCCCCATTGAGACCTATCCTTTGAGCTCGTGTTCTTCCCCCATTGTTGACCTTCTCCGAGCTTGCTATCTCTCAATCCCTCCATGGATTCTTGCTAGTTTTTGAGGGAAAAGAGAGAGGAGATCTAGATCCACATTTCCACCAATCACTTTCTCCTCTATGTGAGGGGAACCCCTTGGATCTAGTTCTTGGAGTTCTTGGTGTTCTCCTTCTTGTTCTTCCTCTCATTTTCCTCCCTAGCATTAGTTGCTTCGGTGGGATTTGAGAGAGAAGGACTTGGGCACTCCGTGTGCCCTTGCCATTGCATTTGGTGCATCGGTTTGAGTTCTCCACGGTGATACGTGGAAGTTACAAGTTGAGAAGCTTATTACTCTTGGGTGCTTGGTGCCCTTGAGCTTGTTCCTCTTGGGTGCTTGGGCGCCCTAGACGGTTGGTGGTGTTCGGAGCTCAATCATTATGGTGTAAAGCTTCGGGTAAGCGTCGGGGTCTCCAATTAGGTTGTGGAGATCGCCCCGAGCAATTTGACGGGTTCCGGTGACCGCCCCCAAGGGTTGCCAAAGTGTACGGGTTCGGTGACCGCCCCCAAGGGTTGCCATTTGTACGGGTTCGATAACCGCCCTCAAGGGTCCCTTAGTGGAATCACGGCATCTTGCATTGTGCGAGGGCGTGAGGAGATTACGGTGGCCCTAGTGGCTTCTTGGGGAGCATTGTGCCTCCACACCGCTCCAAACGGAGATTAGCATCCGCAAGGGTATGAACTTCGAGATACATCGTCGTCTCCGCGTGCCTCGGTTATCTCTTACCCGAGCCCTTTACTTATGCACTTTACTTTGTGATAGTCATATTGTTCTTGTCATATATCTTGCTATCACATAGTTGCTTATCTTGCTTAGCATAAGTTGTTGGTGCACATAGGTGAGCCTAGTTGTTGTAGGTTTTGTGCTTAACAAATTAACCATTAGGTTTATCCCGCATTTGTTCAAGCCTAAACCGTAAATATTTTAAAACGCCTATTCACCCCCCCTCTAGGCGACATCCACGATCTTTCAAACCCCTTGAGCGAAGAGGATGGAGGAGGTGGGCGGCGTCGGCGAGCGCAATGTATAGGAGGTGCGGGACCGCTGCAGTCAGGCCTCCCAGGCAGAGATGGCCGGCACCGGCAAGCCATCGTACAAAATTTCGTCGGATCTGTAGTACAACCCCCAAAAAAATCCCCGCTGGTGCTCAATCCCTCCTCTATTTCTCTCACTCTCGGTGGTGCCTGTAGATGAATGGGGAAATATTCCTTTTTTAGGATGAAGAGCTCTAGGATTTTGATTTTGGGCTGCGTCAGTGCCAATTTGATCTGAATTTCAATGGAGTGGAGCAATTGGTGGATAAATGCATCTGCCTGCTAGAACCAGCTCGCCGTGTGTGCAGTGAGGGGTTTGACAGTAGTTGAAGATTTTGGGGGTGTCAATATGAGGTCTGTTGCTGCTCACTGATCATTTTTTTGTTGCTTAACTACTTCATAGTGAAATGTTTTTGCTCACGAGATTATTTGCATAGGATTTCAGGGCTTGTCAGTTTGTTGAGTGGGTGGACAAACCATGGGAGGAGAGGGCAAGAACAGCTATTGGTGAGCCAGCTAGCAAGAATTTGATCCTGGAGAATTTAATCAAGGAGGAGTCCAAGAAGGTTGATGAGAAGGAGAGGCACGGACTGGAGAAGAAGCTAATAAGTAGGATGTACAAAGAGAGGCTGAACTATAGAGATAGGATGTTATTGTCTGTTGTGAGATCTTTCAGAGAATGTTAAGTGCGTGGTCTTTTTCTTTAATGAGAATGAAGCTTGAATAATTTGTTGTTGGCCATTTCTCTCATATTACAGAGTAAAAAGCATATATAAGCACTTCCTTGGGAGAAATTAAACAAGATCAGTACAAAGAACCTTACTTTTTTGGGAGAAATTAAACAGGTACATATAACAGAATTATTTTGGGAGAAATTAAGCAGGTAGAAAGAACAATGTTTTTTTGGGAGAAATTAAACAGGTACAGAACAGTACAATTTTTTTTATGTTGCTAGAACAACATACAGTGCACTATGCTTATTGCGAGAAGCACATACAAAAGTAAATAACATGTACAAGCAGGTTATATCCATTTTGCAAAGGAATATTGCATCGGAGATGCATTTAGTGCGTCATACATGACAACAATAGTGCATTAACAAAATGAAAAAGTTCAACAACACAAAATAGAAGATTCAGTACACAGTATTCAGTACATAGGTAGTTCATTCATGAACTTAGTGCATCACTTAAAATGCTTCAGGTGTTTGTTCATCTACCTGAACTACAATGAGAGGGAATCATGCCAATCATCATCTTGAGGTGCATTCTGTGTGAACATAACCTCTTCCTCTGCTTGGACATAATTTTGTGCTCGTGAAATTTCTGTTCCTACAACATTATCCATGTCATCTCCAAAAGGGGGGTTGTAGAAGCCAGGAGCTGCTGCTCTTGCTCCTCTAGCAGTAGTTGTATCTGCTCCTCTTGAAGTTGTTGCATTTGCTCCTCCTCTTGTAGCACCTCCCCTTGTGACACCTCCTCTTGTAGCAGCTGCTTTTGCTCCTCTTGTAGCACGTCCTCCCGCAGCACCTCCTCTTGTAGCACCTCCTCTTGCTCCCCTCCCAGCCCCTCCTCTTGATCCTCTCCCAACACCTCATCCCGTTCCTCTTCTTGTTGATTGCTGCCTGCCCCTGGACATAGCTGTAGTCACTCTGGCAGGTGGAATCTCAGCTCTTGCATTTGCAATGAAAGTGGACTCAGGTAGTGGACCAAAGTCCCTGGCAGGTGGATATGTGAACCTCTCCTAATAAATCAAATGACATGATTGTAAGTAAAAAACTAAACAGTAGAAGAATTTGAGTTGTAGTTTCAGTTGATATAATACCTGCTCTTGCATCATGAAAATCATTGACCCAGGAGTTTGAGTTGGATCCAAATTAGCATGCACTGTGTGTGGCATTATGTCCTGCATATGGTAAAGAACATGTTATGCAGTGCACTTTTTAGAAAAAAAATCATAGTGCTAATAGCTTAGAATATTACAGCAAGGATTGATGGATCATCATAATCTTCTTCTGCTACTTGAGCAACTTCTTCTTGTAATGCCCTTTTTTGTTATGATCAGGTGCTCCACATATGGAACAGTGCATTGTAGATCCATGATTTGTAAGCTTCAGGCCTCCATGCTTGTCATTTTTCTCTTCTGGAACTTTCTTCCTATTTTTCTTGGGCCTCCCCATAACTTTAGTGTATAGAGGTGGATAGACAATAGTGCCATCAGTCTTGCATGTCTCACTGTACTCCCAGGTTCGTAATAAATATGTAGCTGCTCCTGTGTTGTTATCATCAGTCTTGCGACTGGTCATTGCATCTAGTGTGTAGACTGACTAGCTTACACTTACAGGTTAAAACTTCTCATGGGTTGTCAGCAGCAGGGAGTTATATTGGCTGAGTTAACACATTGTTGGCCCATAAATAACTATGTACTAAATCTGTCCACATATTCAGATAAGTGAGTCTGTCCATAAATTCAGAGAACCGAATCTGTCCACAAATTCATATAAGTCTGAACTGTTAAAAATACAGTTAACTCATGCAAGCCATACATTCAGTTATGTGCAGAGCTAAATCAACAATAAATTGATGTATGAGTAAACACATTGTTGCCCATTCCAACTAAATTTACATCTCCACGCCCTATTTGAGTTAACACATTGTTGTACATATGTTCCTCCTGTCGGTCTTTAATAAAATCAGATGGAAAAGGAACCACCTTCAAACCCCCTGTTAGACCCTATAATGAATCTGCTCTTTTGCCCATCTAATCCTTCATGGATGAACGGATACTCAAATCACAGCACACATGAAATGTACATGTAAAATCAGATTACCACGTCATGATCGTTACCATTTTAGCCCTAACCTAAACAGGGTCAGAGAGGCGGGAGAGACAGCACATACGAGAGAAACATAGGAGAAAGGAACTCACCATAGTGTGGCGCGTCCTCGTCGGGCAGCCGACGCCGCGGCTCGCCCGTCATCGCCGCGACCCACCGTGTAGTCCGTGCTCGATTGCCGCCACGTCCGTCGCCGCCTCGAGTTGATCGGGAAAAGAAGGAAAGAAAGAAGGCATACGAACAGGAGATCCCAGAAACAACTGCCTTCTCCCGCTGGTTCAGGCGTTTTTTTTTCTGAGATTCGCTATGACGTCGGGGGTGTTTCTGCAAACTCGCCACGCGCCAGCCGCTTCGTACCGCTTCCAGCCGCTGCCACTGGGCCCCGCGAGTCAGGATACGGCAGCACCTGTGTTTTGAACCGTACGTTGCTCGCATAAACAAGTTTTGGCACCACTTTTTCGTATTTTGCAACATCAAGCACCAAACTGCACATGCTAAACAACTTTATGTATCACCACTGCATTTATCTCATTATGGAACGGAGGGAGTAGTATTTTTCATCAAGGCGGCACCAGCATTGAATCTTGCAGCACGTACTGGGTCGCTGTTTTTTTTAGAAAATACGTATTCGGTAGCTACTTGCATGTTGATCGATGGACCACTTTGACTTCTTGTTTGGGATGGTGGATCATGGACCGCATCTCGCGTTCCGACTACCAAAACGTGCAGCCGTGTCCGGCCCGGCCCGGATCATGTCGCCGTGCTGTCGTGTCGATGCCATGCATCATCACATATATCTGCTCATCCGATACATTCCCAGCGATTACACTGATAATATTATCAAGTCGTTCCCTTAATTATTTGTTGGACAACCTATATACTACTAGTACTGTCTTCCAATAACCAAAGACTCGAAGTAGGTAAACATGGTAGGCATGCATGAAGTAGGCCATGCAGTGGATAAAGAGAAGATGAAAAAAAAAAGGTTTGGACTAATTGGTTCCACTAATCAAAGTACTGGGACTTGCATCAATGCACTCTTTAGATGCTTAGGTTTACTTATTTTGATAAAGAGCTATCTTGGATTAGGTTGCAATTTTTTTTATTGAACATATGATTTGTTTTTTCTTTCTTTCATGAGCACAAGTCAAACACACATATGTAACCCGTTCGATGGCTAGAAGGCCGGTGAGAGTGAGGCGTTCAACCAATCAGGGATTAAACCTCATATTTAGCGTTATGCTTTCACAATAATGTGGGTTATCCTTTCAGTGGAAGGCAATGTTTTTGTGGTAGTGAGACATTCTTGGTAACTTCATCAATTTTAAAATCCGCAACTCCAACTCCTGTATGAGTGTGTGTATCACTATCGTCTTCCATTTTCTGAAAACTAGAAGGAGGTAACTTTTTTTTAGAAATGGACGAGGACCCCGGTCTCTACATCTGGACGATGCATGCAGCCACTTTATTAATTATTCACATAAGACATTATAAAGTCATACAACAGTAAGACTAAAGCCACCGTCTAGGCAACATCTGTCGCTAGTCCTATCCAGTTGATGTAGGGATGCTGCTAGTCTGGGCCTAATACCAAACAGACATCGCAGCCAAACCTAACATCTATGACCTGAGGTCCCAACCAGGACGCCTGCCGGGTATGGGGCACCCACCAGTCCGGCGCACTCTTCAACCAGGACGTCTGCCGGGTATGAGGCCGCCGCAGCCACCTGCCACCAATCCATCTTCAGAGTTGTACTGTTGCATCTACCGTGCTAGGTCTCTCTGCCATCGACGCCACCACGACACCGAACAGCGTCGTCCTCCTGCGCTAGTCCATCCTCGCACATCGGACGCCGAATCTACACTGCACCACGCGGTCGAGATCCATCGCCATCAACGTGTAGGATGAAGCATCCACCAAAGATGCGGTCCACTGGTCCCTCGAGCCCGTGCACACCTCCAAGAACGACGCCCCCAAGGAGGGACGACATAAGAACGCCGCCATCTTCCGATCAACTGATCTAGGGTTTCCCCTGGAGGTAGCAGACAGTGACATTGAAACTCTCCTCGACGATGCCTTCAAGAAGGGAATGTCGCAAAATAGCCGGTAACTAGATATGTATGCATGAAGAAGGCCATGCAATGACAAAATGGAAGAGGAAAAGGAGTTTCGACGAACTTCCCGAGATGCCCAAGATGACAAGCTCCTCCAGAAAAATTACAGTTATCCATGTTGAGTATTTGTAACATTGAAGACAGTGCTGTTACCAAGAACCATGTGCAGCTCCATGATGATGGCTCTCCTTTCTCCCCTCTGGCGACCGCGGCGGCGACCTGCGTTGTTCGCTCCCCTTTCTTCTTCTCGTCTTCCCCCCTCTTGGTCGACGCCATCCCCTTCTCCTCCTCCCCGCAGTCTGCTGATCCCTGGTGTCCTCCTTCTACGTGCCTGGGCGGCACCCTCTCACCAATCGATTCTGGGTCCTCGATGGGAGCGGCTCGGAGTCGGAGGATGACGTCGATGCCTCCTTGGATCTGCCTCTGCCTCCCCTGCCGGTGGTGTCGGCTAAGGTGAGGAAGTTTGCCCCGGGCGGCCGTGGTCGTGCAGTGCCGTCGCTGGCGGCGGAGGTTGGCTGGTCCGTCGTGAGGCGACGTGGTCGTAGACCTGGTAAGCGTGATTGGGTGTTAGTGTCCTCCCCTGACCTGGGTTGCCTCGGTGTGCCTTTGTTGGGTCCATCGTCCCTCCCTCCTTCTCTGGTTGTGGCCTCTCCTCCATCCCCCAGATCTGCCGTTGGGGCGACACACTGGGGCGCTGGGGGCAACACTACTGGAATCAGGATCTTTGCCGTCAGCCAGTTCTTTGTCGTCTGCTAGCTGACGACAAAGAAGGTCTTTGCCCTCAGCTGGCAGAAAACTGACGGCAAAGAAAGGGCCGACGACAAAGATCATGGTTGCCGTCAACCAGTTTTGTACCGTTCACTAATAAACGGCATAGAAGCTTTGTCGTCTGCTAGCTGACGGCAAAGAGGGATGTTGGACCACTAACGAGAACAACCTAATGGACCCCCTATTTGCCGCCCACTAGCACACGGCAAAGAAAGTGGCCAACCTAACGGTCGTTCCCCTGGTCCCATCCCACTAGCTACGCTCTTTGACGTCTATTAGCAGATGGCAAAGAAATTTTCCCTAACTAAAAAATGGTCAGTGCCCTGCGCCCCACCCCCTCTCTCTCCTCTCACCTCACCCGCCGCCCCCGTGCTCGAGGCGCCGCCGCCCCGCGCCACCCCTGGAGCCCAAGGCGCTGCCGGCCAGCCCCGCCCCCCCGGAGCCCGCCCCGTCGCCCACCCGCCCTGCCCAGCAGACACAGGCCGCGACGGCCGCCCTCCCCACCCCATCACCGGAGACGGGCCGCGCCGTCCCGTCCCGCCATCGGAGCTGCACCGTCACCGGCCTCCCATCCCCTCGGCCTCCTCAACCTGTGCGCCCTCCCTGTGGCCTGCCTCCTCAACCCACGCCCCCTCCCCGTGGTGAGTTTTTGTGTTTTTTTCTGTTTTTTAGATTTAGTTTAGGTTAGGTTAGTTTAGTTTAGTTTAGTTTAGGTTAGGTTAGGTTAGTTTAGGTTAGGTTAGATTTAGTTTAGGTTAGTTTAGTTTAGGGTTTTTTTCTTCTATTTTTTAAGAATAAACAAGAAAGATGAAAAAAAGTAAAAGAAGAAGAGGAAGAAGAAGAAGATGAAAAAAAAGAACAATAAGCAGTAGTAGTAGTAGTATTAGTAGTAGTAGTAGAAGAAGAAGAAGAAGAAGAAGAATAAGAAAGAAGAAGATGAAAAAAAGAAGTAGAAGAAGAAGATGAGAAAAAGAAGTAGGAAAAGTAGAAAAAGAGGGTCGCCGAGGGTCGAGGGTCGCCGAGTGGTCAAGGGGTGGAGGATCGAGGGGAAAAGGAGTCGAGGGTCGAGGGGTCGAGGATCAAGGGGTCGAGGGTCGAGGGGAAAAGGGGTCGATGGTCGAGGGGTAGAGAATCGAGGGTCGCCGAAGGGTCGAGGGTTTGCCATTCTGACCCCGACCCCGATACCCCAACCCCGACACGACACCTCGACACCCCGACCCCGACACAACACCCCGACACCCCGACCCCGACACAACACCCCGACACCCTGATCCCAACACAGCACCCGACCCCGACACGACACCCCTGACACCCCGACCCCCGACACCTCCCGAAAAGGTGCTCTTCGGCCTTCCAGAGGCCGATGGGGTCATATATTTGTGAATTATGAGTTAGGTCATTTTTTTTGATTTTGTTATAAAAACATCATATTTGTGTTGATCAGGTGGTTTTAAATGTGCAGTTGTTTCGTCGCTACGAGGGTCTGGTGTTCGACGACCTCCCCGTGCGTTCAACAAGCTCCGACCCTGCGTTCGTGGGTGAGCACAAATGACATCTCCTCCTCCCCCTTCATTTGCTCTGTTCCGGTCTTCGTCCTGATGAAACTTGCTAGCTATAGGTGTCTTCCGTCATGAATATGCGTGACCACTATGCGTCTCCCGTTCGAAAGGGTTACATCTATAAATATGCATGCATTTGCATATTTTTAACCGTGATTCTTTCGAATTGTCCAACATTATCCATGGATAGCCCGAGTATGTGTAGATTGGGTTTGTTTCCCATATGCTCTGCTCCGGATCCGATGCAGAATTTCATCAGTGCCTCCCTGTTGTTCTCCGGGTACACATCCTCTCTGCTTATTATAGAGACGTGTATTAGGAGAACAACGGGGAGGTGCTGCCAAAATTTTGCGTCAGATCCGGAGCAGAGCATGGGAAAATGAACCCAATCTACACATACTCGGGTGGGATTAGGACCTATCTTTACCTATTAGCGTCTAGGTTGCATGGACGTAGTAAAAGTGACAAACTCCATTGACTGATGAATATACACATGTTGATATATATATATTTCTTATATGTCCAGTAGCTAGGCAGGATGAGTGATCGTGCGTGGTTGTACACCGGTCACACTAGTCAGAAAGACATGACCAATGAATGGTTAACAAAAACCAAGGGGTTTGTGAAAGCTGCATTTGCAAATGGCCAAAGGACAACATGGTGCCCTGTGCCGAGTGTAACAATTGGCACAAGAGGACAGAGGATGAAATGGGCAAACACCTGTAGAAGAAGGGTTTTACGCCTGGTTATACAGTGTGGACATTTCATGGCAAGTCTGCCAACGTCCCAGAGCTGAGGTGCTTCGTCGTTGCACAGACGAGCATGTTATCGGGATGGAAGACATGGTGCAAAACTTTGATGATGCTCGAAACTCGGACGATGAGATTGAGGAATCTGCAAAGGCCTTCAATGAAATGTTGGAGTTTTCAAAACGTACTCTCCACGAGCACACTGAGCTTTGCCAGTTGGATGCCATCTCACAAATAATGGCTCTAAAGGCTCAATTTAACTTTGGGCAGAGAATGCTACGACGCAATGATGACAGTATTTGGATGTTTTCTACCCAAAGGCCATGTACTACCTGCAAACTTGTACTAGTCAGACAAAATCCTCCGTGCTCTTAAGATGCCTACGATAAGATACATGCTTATGAGAAAGGATGTGCCTTGTTTAGGCTTCAGTATGCGGACTTGAACTATTGTCTCATTTGCAAGTAATCCAGGTATGTTGTGGTAGACAACGGTATGGGTGAGAAGACATAGACCAAAATCCCCGTTGATGTTCTTTGGTATATGCCAATCGTACCAAGACTTCAACATCTTTTCATGGTCGAAGAGACGGCCAGACAAATGACATGGCACAAAACAGGCAAAAGAACCGAACTAGATGCAAATGGAATCTGATTATGGTACACACATCGGATGGTGAAGCGTGGAAGCGCTTCGATGCATTACATAAGGAAAAAGCGGCAAATCCAAGGCATCCTCGAGCCACCATCAACACAGATGGGTTCAGTGTGTTTGGTCTGACGGCAGCCCAATATAGTTGTTGGCCCGTATTTGTCTTTCCACTCAATCCCCCCCCCACCGGACAGATCTTGCAAAGAAAGAACATTTTCCTGACGTTGATAATTCCAGGGCCGAACTATCCGGGAAGAATATGAATGTGTACATGCAGCCGCTTAAGGACGAATTGCAAGAAGCTTGGGATAATGGGTTCAAGACATACGACACCTTTAGCAAGCAGAACTTCATAATGCGTGTCTAGTACATGTACTCTACGCATGACATGCCAGCGTATGCGCTATTCGTTGGCTGGTGTGTGCATGGAAGGTTCCCGAGCCCCACATGCAAGGGAGCTCTTGAGTTTCATTGACTTCAGGCCGCTCGCAAGTTTTCTTCCTTCGACTTGCATAGACAGTTCCTAGATCCTCGCCATAAGTTCAGGAAAGACAGGAAGAACTTCATCAAAGGTAGAGTTGTCAAAAACTCTGCACCACCTGCATTGATAGGCCAAGAGACCCTGGATCAGTTAAACGCTCTCGAGCCAGATCCAGAGCATCCAGAGTATTTCAAGGGGTATAATTCGAAACACGCCTGGACTCACAAGACATGCTTGTGGGATCTACCTTACTTCAAATACCTCCTTTGCCCACACAACATCGATGTGATGCACACTGAAAAGAATATCACTGAGGCACTTTTTGGTACATTGTTTGGCATAGAGGGGAAGTCAAAGGATAATACTAAGGCTAGAGTCAATCTGGAGGCGCTATGTGATAGACCGTTACAAAACATGCAACCATCAAAAGGAAAGCAGAACTGGCAAAGCCAAAGGCATGGTTCAATCTTGGAAGGCCTGCTATGAGGGAAATTATCTTGTGGGTGAAAATGCAGTTGATGTTCCCCAATGGGTATGCAGCGGATCTAAAGAGGGGAGCGAGTCTTGAAAATTTGAAAATATTTGGTCTCAAGAGTCATGATTGGCACATATGGATTGAGCGGGTAATGCCGGTGATGTTGCGTGGCTTCATCCCTGAGGATGAATGGCTAGTACTAGTAGAGATGAGCTATTTCTTCCGTGTTCTTTATGCAAAAGAACTATCGCCTGGACTGCTAGAAGAAATGGAAGAGTTGGCGCCGGAGTTGATCTGCAAGTTAGAAAGATCTTTCTGCCGGGCTTCTTTAATCCAATGCAGCACTTGATTTTGCATCTCCCAACCGAGGAAAGATAGGGGGGCCCATGCAAAATCGTTGGTGCTACACAACTGAGAGGATGCAGAAGACGCTTCAAGAAAAATGTAAAAATAAACGTAGAATTAAAGCATCAATGGCCGAGGCATTCATTACTGAGGAGGCGACAAACTTCGTGGCAGCGCACTACGAAGCCAAAAATCGTCATTTGCATAATTCGAAGCCTCGGTACAATGCTGGCGACCCTAAAAAGGGTGGATCCAACCTCAGTCTATTCAACGGGAATCTCGCACCATCCGGTGCTTCTAATTCCTTAACGTTGGATGTCGAGGAATGGCGGACCATTTCGTTGTATATCTTTAACAACCTAACAGAAGTGCGGCCGTACATCGAGTAAGTTCTCGGTACATTGTTTCGCAACTTCTAATTCCTTTGAACTGTTCTTATTCCTGGATATATTTGATATAGTCGATACGTTGGCAAATTCTCATATGGACCAATGATCCAAAAGGATTCCCTCGAAGAGTATGAGCTTCTGGAAAAGCATGGAGGCGACTATCCCGGTTTCATCTCTTGGTCCAAACAAACGGTAAATTCCATTAGACCATTTCATTTCTTTGTCTAATTTGCGGCTAATGCAACAATCCTTTCATATTAAACTTGTCGGCTAATTCAGAGTTTATGGACGCCGAATTGAGACAAGTCGCTAATGGTTTTGACTTTAAGGTCCGTTCATTTGACAAATACGACATCAACGGGTATCGCTTTCGTACCTATGGCAAAGAGCTATCTATGGCCGACCGAAAGTCTACAAATTGTTGTGTCTCTGCTATCGGCGAAGGAGATACCGAGTATTATGGAAGAGTTGAAGCAATTTATGAACTTAAATTCTATGGTGCAAACCCAACAAACGTCATAGTCTTCAAATGTTATTGGTTCCAACCAAAGGAGACTAGAAGGACTCATGAACATATAGGGCTAGTGGAAATCAAACAAAGCACCCGTTTGGATGTCCCGATGTCTATATTACGGCTCAACAGGCAACCCAAGTTTTCTATCTATCGTGGGCCTATCAAAGTGATCCAAATCTCAATGGTTGGGATGTCCTTTATGAAGTGCCGCCATGTGTTAGACCACCTCCCCCAATGAAGAGGATTATGAACCGCACATTAAACCAGACACATATGAAGGAGAATTCTTCCAAGAAACATGTCTTCCCAAAAAACATTTCAAGAAACACTCCACGTCACCCCAGAACATTGAAGTAGACAGCGACAGTGAATCCGATTTCACCCCTGAGCCCGACCAAGAAGAGGTTACTGCTGCGGATGACCTGTCAATGCTTGACCGATTATGTAAAGGAGGCCTTCCACGTGTTGATGCATTTATTGATGATGATGATGAACACGTCATTACTGATAGTGATGATGATGATGTGTTTATTGATCTTGGAGCATTTATAGACGATGAAGAGTAATATTAGTAATGTCAGGTATTCAATTATTATTATGTACATATATATTATCAATTAGTTCATGTTATTAGGTATTCAATTTAGCTCCAAAATGACCTATACTTAGCTTATTTTCCTCGAAAATTACATAATAACCTTACTTAGCTCTAAAATGACATATTTTACCTAGGATAGCTATAAAATGACGTATACTTAACATTTTTCCTCTAAAATGACTTAATATGCTTAGTTAGCTAAAAAATGGCATAACTACGTAGGATAGCTCTAAAATGACCCACACTTACCATTTTTGTCCTCCAAAATGAATAAACATGCTTAGTTAGCTCAAAAATGGCATAACTACCTAGGTTAGCTAAAAAATGACCTATACTTAGCTTATTTAGTTCATTTATGACATACTTGGCATACTTAGGTCAAAAGTGACATAGTAATCTTGGTTACCTCCAAAATGACATATACTTAGCTTATTGTCCTTGAAAATGACATAATACCCTTACTTAGCTCCAAAATGAACTATTTACCTAGGTTAGCTCTAAAATGACCCACACTTAGCATTTTTTCCTCGAAAATGACTTAATATGCTTAGTTAGCTACAAAATGGCATAATTACCTAGGTTACCTTAGTTAGAAGAAGAAGAAGATAAAGAAGAGGAGAAAAAGAAAGAGAAAAAAAATCTTCTTCTTCTTCTAGTCTTCTTCTTCTCCTTCTTCTTCTTCTTCTTCTTCTTCTTCTTATTCTAACTTTCTTCTTTCCCAATTTGCAGATTTGCTTTAGATCACAGAAGCTTGCATTGATGGAGTCTACTCTTCTCCTTGTCCTTCCTTTTTGTTTTGATTTTGTAGGATGAACAATGTTAAACTTGCTACCTATATATGTATGTATGGATGAAACCATTGTATATATGCTTGCATTGTTGGGTATGCCGGATATGGACCTATATGCGCTTGTTGTTGGATATGGACCTATATATGCTTGTGTTGGGTATGTATATGTGTTGGATGATCATATCCATATGGCAGGGATATGTGTATGCTTGTTGAAAGTATTTTCAAATGTGTGTGTGTGTGTCTATATATATATATATATATGTGTGTGTGTGTGTGTGTGTGTGTGTGTGTGTGTGTGTGTGTGAAACTGATTGAATTTAAGAAAAAAACAGGGGCAGTACATGCACTTTGCCGTCTGCTGGCAGATGGCAAAGCTGCCACGTGGCAGCTACTTGTGCAACCTGGGGCACACTGGGCTAGCCTATATGGTTGCTTTGTCGTCTGCTGGCAGACGACAAAGATGCAAAGTTCTTTGCCGTCTGCCAGGAGACAGCATAGCAGGCCACATGGCAGCTGCCTAGGGGTACCTGGGGGCTGGCCTATTTGGGCACTTTGCTATCTGCTGGCAAACGGCAAAGCACGCTGTTAACCCCTTAATGGACCTAACGCTAACCTCTGTCGTCCATGCCCTTTGCCGTCTGCTGGCAGACAACAAAGAGGTAATGGTCTTTGCCGTCTACCAGCAGACGACAACGTGCGCTTTGCCGTAGTTCGTTCAGCCGAATGTGGTGCCATCTGCTGGCTGACGGCAAAGGCCTTGGCCGTTCGCCATTCATGCCTTTGCTGTTAGCCATGGCTGACGCCAAAGTGCTTGATTCCTATAGTGCTAGTTCTTTGTCGCCGATCGTGCTCGGCGGGTCGGCGGTGACGCAGTGTGTGGTGGGCGAAACCCTAGGGGCGAATGCCTTGCTAGTGCCTGTGCCGGATGTGGGCCGGGGTGCGGCCTTGGCGCCTATTGGGCCTGGGGCTGGGCTAGTTGTGGACTTGTTCTCTGCGTCGGATTTTCCTTCTCTTGTCTCTCTGGGGTCAGTTTTACCATGTGGGCCTTCTGTCGGGCCTGCGTGCTAGCCCATATCGATTCAGCCTGCCAGCCCATGGGTGCGGGGATATATATGGCTAAGGAAGGGCTCCTGTGACCTTGATCTAGGGTTTTCGCCTCCACATTCAGACGTGCGTGGTTATCCCTTCCGCATCCGTCGTCTTGTGAGATCGCATCCTCCTCCTCCTTTATCGGTCTCCTTTGTTGCGGATCTCACCATGGACAAGTCTCGGCTTCCTCTTTGGAGGCTTTGTCCGGCAGTAAGCGCGGCTGTGATGGCTCGTCGGAGGCGGGTCGCTCCCCAGATTTGGAGTACGAGGCTACACTAATAAAGAAGCTAGAGGCGGAGCGCACTTCTCGTGAGCAGGTGGAGCGCGACCGGGCGGCGGGGCCGGAGTGGCTGCAGCGTGATGAGCGGACATGCTCAGAGGCGGTTGTGGATTCCTGGGAAGTCATGCATGCTGGTGCAATGGCGGCCTCGGCGGGCCCACGACCTGATCTTCCTCGAGGCCCGACAGGCCAGGCGTGGGGGCGGCTTTGGCCCTGATTTCACTGGACGCGGAGGCGATGGTCGGGGCTCGGGTGGCGGCCGAATTCAGTAGGGTGGTGGTTATGGTCCTCCTTCTTTCCCTTCCAAGGCTCGTCGCATCTCTCCGCAGGATCCGTGTTTGTCCGCGGCTGTGGCTGGTTATGGCATTCTCTCCCTGCTCCCCCGCTCCCTCAGGGCTATCTCCCACCCGCGGCGCCAGCTCGTCCTCTGGTGGCGGTGCGTCTTCGGGGTCTGCTACCCTTACCTGCTTTGTGTGCCATAGATCTGGCCACTTCCAGTCTCGGTGCAAGTTCCCCTCTTCTGTCTGATCTATTGGGCGGAGGGTGATAACCCACAAGTGTAGGGGATCACAACAGTTTTTGATAAGTAAGAGTGTCGAACCCAACGAGGAGCTAAAGGTAGAATAAATATTCCCTCAAGTTCTATCGACCACCGATACAACTCTACGCATGCTTGACGTTCGCTTTACCTAGAACAAGTATGAAACTAGAAGTACTTTGTAGGTGTGATAGGATAGGTTTGCAAGATAATAAAGAGCACGTAAACATAAACTAGGGGCTGTTTAGATAAAGAAACAATAAAGTAAATATTAGTAGAGAGCTTTTTGTTACGAGAAAGTTATTTGTCCAAGGCAATCGATAACTAGACCGATAATCATTGTTGCAATTATATTTGAGGAGAGGCATAAGCTAACATACTTTCTCTAATTGGATCATATGCACTTATGATTGGAACTCTAGCAAGCGTCCGCAACTACTAAATATTCATTAAGGTAAAACCCAACCATAGCATTAAAGTATCAAGTCCCCTTTTATCCCATATGCAAACAACCTACTTACTCGGGTTTGTGTTTCAGTCACTCACGCAACCCACCATAAGCAAATCATAAACATATTTCAAACCCTACAGTGGGAATCCTTCATGCTTGCGCGACACAGAGGACACAATAGGACATCACCAATAATAAAACATGCAACTCAAACCAATCACGATCATCAATTAACCCATAGGACAAAACAGATCTACTCAAACATCATAAGATAGCCATACATCATTGGGGAATAATATATAGCATTGAGCACCATGTTTAAGTAGAGATTACAACGGGTAAGAGAGAGGTTACACCGCTGCATAGAGGGAGGAAGAGTTGATGGAGATGTTGGTGAAGATGGCAGCGGTGTTGGTGAAGATCGCGGTGATGATGATGGCCCCCGGCAGCGCTCCGGCGCCACCGGAAGCAAGGGGGAGAGAGGGCCCCTTCTTCTTCTTCTTCCTTGACCTCCTCCCTAGATGGGAGAAGGGTTTCCCCTCTGGTCCTTGGCACCCATGGCTTGGGAGGGGCGATAGCTCCTCTGAGATTGGATCTATCTCTCTGTTTCTGCGTTCTCTAATTCTACCATTTCACCGTTTCCTTTATATCTGGAGATCCGTAACTCCGATTGGGGTGAATCTTTTGCCCAGATTTTTCTCATAAAATTAGCTTTCTTGCGGCAAAAGAAGGGCATAAACTGCCTTACGGGTGTCCCATGAGAGGCCAGGGCGCGCCTGCCTCCCCGGGGCGTGCCCCCCTATCTCGTGGCCACCTTGGACACCGTTTCGCGTTGATTCTTACTCCGAAAAATCCCAAATATTCCAAAATAATTCTCCGTCCGTTTTATCCCGTTTGGACTCCGTTTGATATTGGTTTTCTGCGAAACATAAAACATGCAACAAACAGGAACTGACACTGGGCACTGGATCAATATGTTAGTCCCAAAAATAGTATAAAAAGTTGCCAAAAGTATATGAAAGTTGAAGAATATTGGCATGGAACAATAAAAAATTATAGATACAATGGAGACGTATCAGCATCCCCAAGATTAAATCCTGCTCGTCCTCGAGTAGGTAAATGATAAAAAGATAATTTTTGATGTGGAATGCTACCTAACATAATCTTGATCATATATCTAATCATGGCATGAATATTAAGACACGAGTGATTCAAAGCAATAGTCTATCATTTGACATAAAAACAATAATACTTCGAGCGTACCAATAAAGCAATCATGTCTTTTCAAAACAACATGGCCAAAGAGAGTTATCCCTACAAAATCATATAGTCTGGCTATTACTCTATCTTCATCACACAAAGTATTTAATCATGCACAACCCCGATGACAAGCCAAGCAATTGTTTCATACTTTAGTAATGTCAAACTTTTTCAACTTTCACGCAATACATGAGTGTGAGCCATGGATATAGCACTATAGATGGAATATAAAATGATGGTTGGGGTTATGTGGAGAAGACAAAAAGGGAGAAAGTCTCACATCAACTAGGCGTATCAACGGGCTATGGAGATGCCCATCAATAGATATCAATGTGACTGAGTAGGGATTGCCATGCAACGGATGCACTAGAGCTATAAGTGTATGAAAGCTCAAACTGAAACTAAGTGGGTGTGCATCCAACTTGCTTGCTCATGAATACCTTGGGAATTTGAGGAAGCCCATCATCAGAATATACAAGCCAAGTTCTATAATGAAAATTCCAACTAGTATATGAAAGTGAAAGCATAGGAGGCTCTCTCTATGAAGAACATGGTGCTACTCCGAAGCACAAGTGTGGTAAAAGGATTGCCCCTTCTCTCTTTTTTTATTTTTTTTCCTTTTTCTCTTTTTTTCTTTATTATTATTTTTTCTTTTTGGTGGGCTTCTTTGGCCTCTTTTTTTATTTGGGCTTCTTTGGCCTCTTTTATTTTTCATAAAGTCCGTAGTCTCATCCCGACTTGTGGGGGAATCATAGTCTCCGTCATCCTTTCCTCACTAGGGCAATGCTCTAATAATGATGATCATCACACTTTTATTTACTTACAACTCAATATCTAGAACAAAGATATGACTCTATATGAATGCCTCCGGTGGGGTACCGGGATGTGCAATGATCTAGCGTAGCAATAACATCAAAAAAACGGACAAGCCATGAAAACATCATGCTAGCTATCTTACGATCATGCAAAGCAATATGACAATGAAAAGCTCAAGTCATGTATATGATGATGATGATGAAAGTTGCATGGCAATATATCTCGGAATGGCTATGGAAATGCCATGATAGGTAGGTATGGTGGCTGTTTTGAGGAAGATATAAGGAGGCTTATGTGTGATAGAGCATATCATATCACGGGGTTTGGATGCACCGGTGAAGTTTGCACCAACTCTCGAGGTGAGAAAGGGCAATGCACGGTACCGAAGAGGCTAGCAATATGTGGAAGGGTGAGAGTGCGTATAATCCATGGACTCAACATTAGTCATAAAGAACTCATATACTTATTGCAAAAATCTACAAGCCATTGAAAACAAAGTACTACGCGCATGCTCCTAGGGGGATAGATTGGTAGGAAAAGACCATCGCTCGTCCCCGACCGCCACTCATAAGGAAGACAATCAATAAATAAAATTGTGCTCCAACTTCATCACAAAGCGGTTCACCATACGTGCATGCTACGGGAGTCACAAACCTCAACACAAGTATTTCTACTAATCCACAATCACCCACTAGCATAACTCTAATATCACCACCTTTATATCACAAAACTATTGCAAGGAATCAAACATATGATATTCAGTGATCCACAAGTTTATGTAGGATTTTATGACTAACCATGTGAATGACCAATTCCTGCCATCTCTCTAAACAGATATAAGTGAAGCAAGAGAGTTTAATTCTTTCTACAAAAGATATGCCCACGCTCTAACAAGTATAAGTGAAGCAAAAGAGCATTCTACAAATGGCGGTTTTCTATGTGAAGAAAAACAGGCAATCCAAACTTCAAATGATATAAGTGAAGCACATGAAGCATTCTATAAAGCCATACTCAAAAGATTTAAGTGAAGTGCATGAGCATTCTATAAATCTGTCGGATTTCAGGTTCCGACAGATATTCTAGGTTCGAACTCTGGGGTGAGCGCGGAGATCTAGCCTTCTACTTCCTGCGCCTCGCCGCCTTGCTAGGATATAAGCAATCAAAGTAATGACACAGGAGACACAGAGTTTATACTGGTTCAGGCCACCATTGTGGTGTAATACCCTACTCTGGTGTGTGGTGTGGTGGATTGGGTTGATGATGAACAATACAAGGAAGAACAGCCTCGCGAGGGTCTGTTCTTGGCTGGTGTGATGAACTATTAGGAGGAGTTCAGTCGCTCTCTCTACTGGTTTCCTGCTGAGGATCCCCCTACCTCTATCTTGTGGTGGCTAGTCCTATTTATAGGCAAAGGCCCTGGGCCTCCTCCCAAATATTGAGCGGGAAGGGCGCCAACAACTGGCCATTTTGAAGGGGAACATCCAGTACACTTATCCTCACAAAGTTGGTCCTCGCCCGCCAAAGGCTCTGGTAGTGACGCCGGCTTGGGCTCCACGATGACCTCCATCCTGCCGTTTTGCTGGTCTTGGTCTTGTTGCACTGAAATAGATGCTTTGCTTGATGCTCTCGCCCGTGCTTGCTCCCTTTGCACGAAAGAGAAAAGAAGGACACTCCACGGGCTGGTGCGCGCCTAGCGCTCTTGGTCGTCATGGCTTGCATCATGGGCACCTCGTGAGGTACCCTGTCTTGATCTCTCCGCCTCCTCGCGAGCCGGCCTGACGAGGCCGTGCTGGAGGAAGCCTCCTGTCGTCCGCCCCGCGAGGCTTGGCCCCTCGCGAGGGTCTTGAGCTTGTGTTGATGAAGATGGGACATGCTGGGCCGCCCCTTGAGCCACGCCGCAGGTCGTAGGCAGGCAAGTCTGGGGACCCCCGTTCCCAGAACGCCTACAGTAGCCCTTGGGCCCAAGGCGCACCCAGACTTGGCTGAGCAGAGAGGCGAAGGGGAAAGTGCGAAGCATCGCGGGCCCTAATAGCCCGCGGCCTCGGGTGCCGCGTGGCGATTGATTGGACGTGGGCGGCTCCGCTCCCCCATGATGCCTCGGCAACTGCGCAAGTTGACAAGTCCCTGCATGCAAAGCGGGTCATGATTACCTGTGATCATGGAGGCCGGCGATTGGCCTCCTCTGGCTATAAGTACGGGAAGGCGCCTGCCCTTCCGGTCCATCCCCTCTCGCTTCTCTTCCTTCTTCATGGCTCCGTCAAAGAGGTTCTCGGCTGCGGAGAAAGGGAAGGCCCGCCAGGTAGAGCTTGACTCTCCTCCACCCAAGCGTGGTCGACGCCGTCCCCGCAAACACCCTGCGACTCCCATGGTGGCTCCCCGCGGTCGTGGAGGCGACCTTCCGCGTGGTGAAAGGCAGATGGCCGCCGCTGGGGGACGCGCTATGGCCGCACGACCCCCTAGGCCGCGCTCCCACTCGGCAGAGGTACTGCCGGAGTTTGTCGTGTGGGCGGCGGAACCGGCCAGCACCCAGCTCCAACTTCCTCGCTTCCTCCTAGGTGAGCTTCCGGCTGGCGCCCTAGGCGGCCTCTGGCTTCAGACGGACGGTTGCTGCGGCCGAGCCTCCTGGGCTTCGCTGGAGGTCTCTGCAGCCAGGAGCTTGGCCCTGACCCGCGGCTGGCAAACGTTTGCCCGCGCACGTGGTCTGATCCGGCGGTGCACCCTGCACTTCAAGTTCGACGGTGATGCCACCCTCTATGTGAGGGTGTTCGGGGAAGATGGTCGCCGTGCTGGGTGTTGCCCTGAGAATGACGACCGTGGCCGTGGGTCCAGCCCCGGCGACAATGAAGACGACAGCGCGCGTGCGGCCGGTGGTGGTCGAGGTTCATCGAGCTTCGACGGCTCTTCTTCGGGCAGCGGCTCCTCCAGTAGTGGTAGCGATCAGCCTCCACGCCGCCGCGCCCGCCTGGAGGGAGGTAGCGGGTCCGCCCGCCGTCGTGCCTCGGTGAAGCGCGAGACGGAGTCCTTCTGAGCTCCGGAGGCAGTTCGAGTTTCTCCCGCGAGCTGGTGTCGGGCGAGTCGCGCCTGTTTTGTTCTTTTTCTCTTTTCTTGTGCAAAAAGACAATAGTGTAGTGCCCCGCGAGGGTGTGCTTGGACTATTGCTGTTTATTTATCGTACTGCTTCCGCTATCCTGGTATTGTGCCTTTATGCCGCATGCCTGCGCGCAGAAATTACTTAGCTCGAGGGGAGGGCTTGTCGTGGCCCTTGCTTCCCGAGGCTGAGGCTCCGTCGAACATTCCATGTCCTGCGAGGGTTAGTCTGGAGAGGTAGTTTCCGGCCTCAGCCGTGGAGGCGATCGACCTAGGCCCAGTGTTCATGTCGCGGTGCCCGTGGGGCACGGACTGGAGGGGTGCTCCTATAGTGGACCCGGGTTGGGAAGCCTCGAACAACAAGGGCAGAAAACACTCGCGAGGGTGCCCGCGGTGCTCCCTCGCGAGACTTGCGCGAGAGAAATCGGGACAGGAGAGCGAGAAAGGCAAAGAGTCACAAACCAAAGACGACAACAACTTCAGCAAAACCTCGAATGGGGACGAACAAGCCAACTGCAAAGCAAATGAGAAAAGCCGCGTCCGGCACGTAATCTAGTCTTCGACGTCTTCTCACCAGCGTGGAGCTAAGTGCTTCCACTGGGCATGGGAGGAAGCCCCAGGGCCTGAGGCCGGCGCTCCTGAGACTCCAGGCCGTGTATAGCCCCAACTCATTATTACGTGAGAGTGTCACGGGCGGCGAGCTTCACAGGCATTTGCCTTCTTCACAGGCTCCGGGCCTTTCTCGAAAGGATAAACCTCACAGGCATTTGCGTTCTTCACAGGCTCTGGGCCTTTTTCAAAACGCAACATCTTCACAGGCGTTCTCCTTCTTCACAGGCTCTGGGCCTTTTCCAAAACGCAACATCTTCACAGGCGTTCGCCTTCTTCACAGGCTCTGGGCCTTTTCCAAAATGCACATCTTCACATGCGTTCGCATTCTTCACAGGCTCTAGGCCTTTTCCAAAACGCACATCTTCACAGGCGTTCGCCTTCTTCACAGGCTCTAGGCCTTTTCCAAAACGCAACATCTTCACAGGCGTTCGCCTTCTTCATAGGCTCTGGGCCTTTTCCAAAACGCAACACCTTCACAGGCGTTCGCCTTCTTCACAGGATCTGGGCCTTTTCCAAAACACACATCTTCACAGGCGTTCGCCTTCTTCATAGGCTCTGGGCCTTTTAGGGGTAAAACCTCCAGAGGTGCTGAATGTTCCACGCATTCTAGATGGGCACCCCCTCCTGAGTCTCCAAGCGCGCGGAGCCGGGCCTGGAAACATGAACAACCTTGAACGGGCCCTCCCACATGGGAGAGAGCTTATGCAGTCCCTCCCTGGAGAGAACCCGCCTGAGCACGAGGTCCCCTACCTCGAGAGTCCTGGGGTGGATGTTTCAGCAATGGTACCGCCGCAGCGCTTGCTGGTATCTTGCCACTCGGAGCGCAGCTTCCCGTCGACGCTCCTCCCCCAGCACGTGTCCGTCCCCCGCATGGCGTCCTGCTGCGCCTTGTCGAACTCCAGGACCCGTGCGGAGCAACGTCTGACCTCGTGAGGAAGGACCGCTTCAGGTCCGTAGACCAGGAAGAATGGGGTCTCGCCAGTTGGCTTGGTCGCGGTCGTGCGGATGGACCACAACACGGCCTGAAGCTCATCGTACCAGCCTCGGCCACAAGCCTCCAACTTCTTCTTGAATGTCCTGGTCTTGAGGCCTCTCAGGACCTCCGCGTTGGCCCGCTCGGCTGACCGTTGCTCCAGGGGTGCGCCACCGAAGCGTAGCATATCTGCGTTCCAAGGTTAGCACAGTATGTTTTGAAGAGGTTACTGGTGAACTGCGAACCGTTATCGGTGATGATGCGGTTCGGCACCCCGAACCGGCTCATGATGCCCTTGATGAACTTGACCGCAGACCCTGCGGGGATGGTGCGGACGGCTTCCACTTCAGCCCACTTAGTGAACTTGTCCATGGTGACGTAGAGGTAGCGATAGCCCCCTGGCGCCCGAGGAAATGGGCCCAGGATGTCCAGCCCCCAGACTGCGAATGGCCACGAGAGGGGTATAGTTTGCAGACCTCCAGCCGGCTGATGGATCTGCTTGGCATGGAACTGGCAGGCCTCGCAAGCCTTCACCAGCTCGACGGCATCATTGAGCGCAGTGGGCCAATAGAATCCACTGCGGAACGCCTTGCCAATGAGGGTCTGTGATGATGAATGATGCCCACAGTCTCCATCGTGTATATCCGCCAGCAGTTCCTTCCCTTGCCCCCTGGAGATGCAGCGCAAGGACACATCATTTGGTCGCCTTCAGTAGAGCTCTCCATCCCTGATGCAGTATGCCGTGTCTTGCCGCGCCACGCGCTCCGCTTCCTCCTCCTTCTCTGGGAAGATCCCTTGTGTCAGATAGCTCCGGAGCTCCGCGATCCAGCACCCCTCCTGAGGCTCCATTGTCAAGAGCAGACGCGCCCCTGAGGCCGGGCCGCAGATCGAGGCTCCCGAGGCTGGCGGCTGGGGGAGCTCCTCCCGAGGCTGCACCGCGCTTGATAGTGATGGCGTGGCTGAGGGTTTGAAGAGCCGCTCTTCGAAGACGCCTAGCTCCTGAGGTAGTCGCCTGGATGCTCGTTTGGTGATGTCATCGGCCTCCTGATTGGTGCCACGGGGCATGTGTTGTGACTCCAGCCCCTAGAACTGCTTCTCCATCCCACGGTCCTCCGCAAGGTAGGCTTCAATGTGCTCATCCCTCGGCTCGTACACTTTGTTGGAGAAGTTGACGAGGAGTTGTGAGTCACCTTTGATGGTAAGACGCTTTACTCCGAGGGCGGCCGCGGCCTTCAGGCCTGCTATCAAGCCTTCATATTCTGCTATGTTGTTGGAGACCTTTTCTCCGTGCTGGAAACAGAGCTGCATGGCGTAGTAGAGCTTGTCTTGGGTAGGAGATATAAGCACCGCACCAGCCCCCGCGCCGTGCCTGAAGAACGCCCCGTCGAAGTACATGACCCAACCGTTCGGTGCCTCGCTTCCCGGGGAGAGGGATCGATCCTCATCAGCCTTGAGGCCTGGCGCCTCCGCCCACTCTGCTATGAAATCTGCCAAAGCGGCCCCCTTGATGACTCTGGTCGTGCTGAATTCGAGCTGAAATGCTTGCAGTTCAATGTTCCACTCAGCGACTCTTCCAGCTGAGTTAGGGCTCCTGAGCACCCTTTCCAAAGGGTACGCTGAGACAACCTTGATGGGGTGGCCCTAAAAATAATGCCGCAACTTGCGCGAGGCCACCAATAGCGCGAGGAGAAGTTTCTGAGGCATGGGGTACCGCGCCCTTGTGTCCCGCAACACTGTGCTGACGAAGTACACAGGATGTTCAACGAGGTTGGGAACGCTGGTGTCGATGGCGCCCTCCGGAGACCGTGGCGCCTCCTGAGACAGGGGAGGCCCCAGCGGCCGGTCGCTAGGGGAGGGGCTTCCACTATCTCGAGTGTGTTCCCCAGCGACGGCTGATCCTTCTCGGCTGCGGCAGTGGTCTCTGTGGGTCTTCCTTGTTCACACTTCGTCTCGACTCGGGCAGATGTCATGGCTTTGCTCCGACGCTCCTCCCTAACCTCCACCAGGGCTGCGCTGGCGGAGTAGGGAGTGGCTGCAAGGTAGAGTACCAGGGGTTCCTGAGGGCACGGGGCCACCATTACCGGAGGGCTGGTTAGGTACTTCTTGAGGTCTTGGAATGCCTTGTCGGCCTCTTCAGTCCATTCAAAGGGTCCCTTTTTCTTCATCAGCTGGAAGAAATGCAGCGCTTGCTCCCCCAACTTGGAGATGAAGCATCCCAGTGCTGTCACGCGCCCAGTGAGCTTCTGCATTTCTCTGAGGGTCTTTGGCGGGCTCATGTCCTCGACCGCCTTGACCTTTTCTGGGTTAGCCTCGATGCCTCAGTGGGACACGAGGAAGCCCAAGAGCTTGCCTGAGGGGACCCCAAACACACACTTCTCTGGATTGAGCCGCAGGCTCACGGCGTTGAGGCTCGCGAAGGTTTCCTCCAGGTCTTGTATTAGGGTCTTGGCCTCGCGAGACTTCACCACAATATCATCGACGTAAGCCTCAACGTTCCTCCCGAGCTGCGGGCCCAAGGCGATGTGCATCAGCCGCTGAAAGGTCGCCCCTGCATTGCGTAACCCGAACGGCATGCATGTGTAGCAGTACACCCCACACGGGGTTAGAAAGGCCGTTTTCCCACATCTTCTACCGCCATCTTGATCTGGTGATACCCAGAGAAGGCATCCAAGAAACACAACAGGTCGCACTCGGCGGTGGAGTCAACGATCTGATCAATGTGGGGGAGCGGAAACGGATCCTGCGGGCAAGCTTTGTTGAGGTTGGTGAAGTCGACACACATGTGTTCCTTTCCCCCTTTCTTCGGCACAACGACTGGGTTGGCCAACCAATCCGGGTACCGGACCTCGCGAATGACCCCTGCAGCTTCCAACTTGCGGGTCTCTTGGACGATGAAAGCCTGCTTTTCCGTGGACTGCCACCTTGCTTTTTGCTTCAGGGGTCAGACATTGGGGCACACATTGAGGTGGTGCTCGATTACGCCTCTAGGGATCCCCGCCAGCTGATCGGGCTCCCATGCGAATACCTTCTTGTTCGCGCGCAGGAACTTGACCAAGGCCTCCTCCTGCTCGGGCTTGAGGTTGGCGCCTATGGTGAAGGTGGCGTTGATGGATCCGTCTTCGTCAACCAGCATTTGCTTGGTTTCTGCCTTTTCTTGGGTGAACAACTGCTTCTTCTTGGCAGGCGCAGCCCCCTTGGGCTTAGGTGCGTCCGAGTCGGCAGGTAGCATCAATGCCGCCGCCTTGAAGGCGAGCTTGAGCACTTGCAACACATCCCCGGTGTCTCCGCACACGGTGATGACGCCGCTGCTCCCGGGCATTTTCATGAGGTTGTACGCCGGGTGAGTCGCAGCCATGAACCGGGCCAGTGCCGGATAGCCTAGGATGGCGTTGTATGGAAGGCCGATGGGGGCGACGTCGAAGTCGATTAGCTCCGTGTGGGAGTTGTCGTAGGTGCTGAAGGTTACCGGGAGACGGATCTGCCCCAGGGAGCTGGAGGACCCGCCCCCGACGCCCACGAAGGGCCGGCTGGGCCGAAGCCGTTCCGGCGGTATGTGAAGGAGGCTGAAGGCTTCGATCGAGAGCATGCTGAGGCCCGAGCCACCATCGATGAGAGTCCTGGTGACGGCCACCTGGCAGATGGTGGGAGTGCACAGCAACGGGAGTGCGCCCGAGCAGACCGAGTTGGAGGGGTGGTCCTTCGAGCTAAAGGCCAGATCGGCCTTGGGCGCCGACCGACCTGAGGGAGCCCCCTGCCGCGTGGAAGCGGCGCTGACCTGGCGGACGAACGTCTTGACATGGTGACCCGAAGGTGGCGCCTGCGAGCCGCCCAGGAGGGCCGCGATGACTGGGGGCGCCAGCGCATCGTGCCTGGCGAGGAAGAGGTTGCACAGCTCTTCCCAAGGGGCCACGGAAGCCGCCGGTAACTTGTCCGGCCACCGTACTTGTCGCAAGGCTGGGGCTAAGGCTTGGAGCCCCCTGGCCCCCACGCTAGTGCCAACGACCGGAGCGTACGGCGCACCGTTCATCGCAGGGCGAGTCATGGTGTCGGGGGAGAGCGGGTCGGCGGAAGGAGGAGCTCCGGCGCACCCCTACCTGGCGCGCCAAATGTTGGATTTTGGGTTCCGGCAGACCCTCTAGGTTCGAACTCTGGGGTGCGCGCGGAGATCTAGCCTTCTACTGCCTGCGCCTCGCCGCCTTGCTAGGATCTAAGCAATCAAAGTAACGACACGGTGAGACATAGAGTTTATACTGGTTCAGGCCACCATTGTGGTGTAATACCCTACTCCAGTGTGTGGTGTGGTGGATTGCCTCTTGGGCTGATGATGAACAGTACAAGGAAGAACAGCCTCGCGAGGGTCTGTTCTTGGCTGGTGCGATGAACTACTAGGAGGAGTTCAGTCGCTCTCTCTACTGGTTTCCTGGTGAGGATCCCCTGCCTCTATCTTGTGGTGGCTAGTCCTATTTATAGGCAAAGGCCCTGAGCCTCCTCCCAAATATTGAGCGGGAATGGCGCCAACAACTAGCCATTTTGAAGGGGAACATCCAGTACACTTATCCCGACTAAAGTTGGTCCTCGCCCGCCAAAGGCTCTGGTAGTGACGCCGGCTTGGGCTCCACGATGACCTCCATCCTGCCGTTCTGCTGGTCTTGGTCTTGTTGCACCGAAATGGATGCCTTTGCTTGATGCTCTCGCCTGCGCTTGCTCCCTTTGCACCAAAGAGGAAAGGGAGGACACTGCGCGGCCTGGCGCCCGCCCGGCGCCCTTGGTCGTCATGGCTTGCATCACGGACACCTCGTGACGTACCCCGCGTTGATCTCTCCGCATCCTCGTGAGCCATCCTGACGAGGCCGTGCCTGAGGAAGCCTCCTGTCGCCCGCCCCGCGAGGCTTGGCCCCTCGCGAGGGTCTTGAGCTCGTGCTGATGAAGATGGGCCATGCTGGGCCGCCCCTTGAGCCACGCCACAGGCCACAGGCAGGCAAGTCTGGGGACCCCCGTTCCCAGAACGCCGACAAAATCAAGCAAGGACTATCTCATACCAGCATGGTGCATAAAAGAAAAAGTGAAAACTAAATGCAAAAGACGCTCCAAGACTTGCACATAATGCATAAACGAAACGAATACGAAAACATACCGATACTTGTTGAAGAAAGAAGGGATGCCTTCCGGGGCATCCCCAAGCTTAGACGCTTGAGTCTCCTTGAATATTTACTTGGGGTGCCTCGGTCATCCCCAAGCTTGAGCTCTTGCCTCTCTTACTTTTCCTCATATCGAGACCTCCTCGTTTAGACACTTCATCCACACAAAACTTCAACAGAAAACTCGGTAAGATCCGTTAGTATAATAAAGCAAATCACCACTCTAAGTACTGTAGAAAACCAATTTATATTTTGTTTTTGCATTGTGTCTACTGTAATATAACTTTTCCATGGCTTAATCCACTGATATAATTTGATAGATTCATCAAAACAAGCAAACTATGCATCAAAAACAGAATCTGTCAAAAACAGAACAGTCTGTAGCAATCTGAACATCCACCATACTTATGGTACCCCAAAATTTCTACAAAAATTAGGAAAAATAAACAAGTTGTACAGCAAGACAGTGCAAAATGAATCAGAACCAATTGAAGTTCCATATAAAAATGTAAAATCATGTACTACAGCCAAAGTTTCTGTCCTGCACCGTACAAACCAACAGGCATTGTAAACATCCTAAAGGAAAACCTTGGCACATTATATTTATAATACAATGGAATTGTACAAGGGGATAATTATTTTTGTTGAAAAGTTTCTGTAATCAAGATTCACAAAGTTTTTGTGAGCATGAACAAAGTTCAAGGCTAGCTCCCACTTCAACAATGCTTGTCTTTCTCACTTTCACTTTCCTTTTTGAAAAGTTTTTAGGTTCCCCTCTTTATTTATTTTTTGTTTTTAAACTATATGAAAGCACACAACAGAAATAAATGACTCTCTAAAACTTCCGGGTTGTCTCCCTGGCAGCGCTTTCTTTAAAGCCATTAAGCTAGGCATTTAGTGCTCAAGTAATGAATCCACCCGGATCCCAAGGTATATCAAAGCCAATTTTAATTAACAATGATTTGTAATTTAGTAGTGAGCACAAAGTAACATATATCAAGTAATGACGAAGTCTAACTCTCTTCCTATGCATCGGCATGTCATAAAAGAACAATTCGTGCACATATAGTAAAGGCCAATGCATAGTATAAGCAGTTTCTTGCAATTTTATCGTATGGGAAACATAGAGAGGTGGAGATATAGTTCCTCTCTCATAATAATTGCAAGTAGGAGCAGCAAGCACATGCATATTATAAATATCAAAATCATCATGTGCAACGGTAAAAGGCAACCCAACAATATAATCCTTACTAAGCAAAAACTTCTCCGATATAGTGTAGTCGGGAAAATTCAAAAAGATAATAGGACTATCATGCGTGGGTGCAATAGCAACAATTTCATGTTTAACATAAGGAACTATAGCAAGTTCATCTCCATAAGCATAATTCATATTCGCATCTTGGCCACAAGCATAGCAAGCATCATCAAAAAGGGATATTTCAAACAAATTCAAGGGATCATAGCAATCAGCATAGCAATCATCCTTTGGTAAGCACGAAGGGGAATTAAATAATGTATGAGTTGGAGGGTTACTCTCATTAGAAGGTGGGCATGGGTAGCTAATCCGCTCTTCCTCCTTTTGTTCTTCGCTCTCCTCATCATCTTTTTCATCCAATGAGCTCACTGTTTCATCAATTTCTTCTTCCATAGCTTCCTGCAAAATATTAGTCTCTTCTTGGACAGCGTTGACTTTCTTCATAAAAGCATTAATATAGTAATTGTATTCATAATTTTCATAGCAATATCCAAGTATAGCAAGATTTTCTGGCCTATAACCATCATCATCAAAAGCTTCATACTTTTCAAACAAAGCTTCAATATCTTAGGCAGCCTTAAAAGCAACAAATTCTTCTATTTGTTCCACATCATAGTAATCATATATACCATTAGCATAGGAAGCTAAGGTTTCGTGATCGTTAAATTTGCATGAAAAGGGGAGGTGTGGAGCCTCCATCCTAGAGCAACAAGTAATATCATATCTCAAGCATAGATTCCAGGCATACCAACGCAACATAATAAATTGATCCCATAATAGTTTCCCTTTTTGTGTCGAGCGATAATCCCTAAAGTATTCACGTTGATCCAACATGTCTCCCATTATAAAGTTGAATGGGGCTTTCTCAGGATTATCAAAGTAGTACTTAATATCTTTCGCATAATGAGAATCGAGGGTTTTAGGAGTTACCCCATCTTCATGAGTAGCAAGTACAACTAATTTTTTTGGTATTTTGCATTCCATATCCATAACTAAAGATAGAGAACAACTTAGAACAGCAAATAAAAATTACTTAGTGATAAAGCAAACAAGCACACACTAGAATATTCACCCCACGCTATGACTCCCCGGCAACGGCGCCAGAAAAAGGTCTTGATAACCCACAAGTGTAGGGGATCGCAACAGTTTTCGATAAGTAAGAGTGTCGAACCCAACGAGGAGCTAAAGGTAGAATAAAAATTCCCTCAAGTTCTATCGACCACCGATACAACTCTACGCATGCTTGACGTTCGCTTTACCTAGAACAAGTATGAAACTAGAAGTACTTTGTAGGTGTGATAGGATAGGTTTGCAAGATAATAAAGAGCACGTAAACATAAACTAGGGGCTGTTTAGATAAAGAAACAATAAAGTAAATATTAGTACAGAGCTTTTTGTTACGAGAAAGTTATTTGTCCAAGGCAATCGATAACTAGACCGATATCATTGTTGCAATTCTATTTGAGGGAGAGGCATAAGCTAACATACTTTCTCTACTTGGATCATATGCACTTATGATTGGAACTCTAGCAAGCGTCCGCAACTACTAAAGATTCATTAAGGTAAAACCCAACCATAGCATTAAAGTATCAAGTCCCCTTTTATCCCATACGCAAACAACCTACTTACTCGGGTTTGTGTTTCAGTCACTCACGCAACCCACCATAAGCAAATCATAAACATATTGCAAACCCTACAGCAGGAATCCCTCACGCTTGCACGACACGGAGGGCACAATAGGATAGCACCAATAATAAAACATGCAACTCAAACCAATCACGATCATCAATTAACCCATAGGACAAAACGGATCTACTCAAACATCATAAGATAGCCATACATCATTGGGGAATAATATATAGCGTTGAGCACCATGTTTAAGTAGAGATTACAACGGGTAAGAGAGAGGTTACACTGCTGCATAGAGGGAGGAAGAGTTGATGGAGATGTTGGTGAAGATGGCGGCGGTGTTGGTGAAGATCGCGATGATGATGATGGCCCCCGGCAGCGCTCCGGCGCCACCGGAAGCAAGGGGGAGAGAGGGCCCCTTCTTATTCTTCTTCTTCTTCCTTGACCTCCTCCCTAGATGGGAGAAGGGTTTCCCCTCTGGTCCTTGGCTCCCATGGCTTGGGAGGGGCGAGAGCCCCTTCGAGATTGGATCTATCTCTCTGTTTCTGCGTTCTCTGATTCTACCCTTTCACCGTTTCCTTTATATCTGGAGATCCGTAACTCTGATTGGGGTGAATCTTTCGCCCAGATTTTTCTCATAAAATTAGCTTTCTTGCGGCAAAAGAAGGGAATAAACCGCCTTACGGGTGGCCCACGAGAGGCCAGGGTGTGCCTGCCTCCCTGGGGCGCGCCCCCTATCTCGTGGCCACCTCGGACAGCGTTTCACGTTGATTCTTCCTCCGGAAAATCCCAAATATTCCAAAATAATTCTCCGTCCGTTTTTATCCCGTTTGGACTCCATTTGATATTGGTTTCATGCGAAACATAAAACATGCAACAAACAGGAACTGGCACTGGGCACTGGATCAATATGTTAGTCCCAAAAATAGTATAAAAAGTTGCCAAAAGTATATGAAAGTTGAAGAATATTGGCATGGAACAATCAAAAATCATAGATACGATGGAGACGTATCAGAGGGCCATCTTACTATTGAATGTGCTGATCGTTGCAAGTTCCCCTCTTTCAAGCAGTTTGGGCTTGGGCTGCCTGGTTGTTTGTTCTTTGCTTTGGATGGTAAACTTGGCATGCCTATTGTTGCACCTATTTCGTCCAATATTGTTGTGATTTCGGACATTTCCTCTCCCATCTCGACCCAAGTGATTTTCGATGAGCTGAAAGAGTGGGTTTTGGAAGGGTGGGACTGGCAGATTCATCATGTCTATGAATCGGAGTTTACGCTCACCTTCCCCTCTAAGGAAAGTTTGAAGATGATGGATTCTTGTTCTAGCTTCACTCTCCCTCTCAATCAAGTGGTGGTTTCAGTCAAGGCTGATGTGGACGCAGCCAGATCTGTAGGTTCCTTCTCCGAGATGTGGGTTCTCCTGGATGATGTCCCTTCTGGCCTCCATAACCCCTGCTTCTTGCTGGCCTTTGGGGAGCTGATTGGCAAGCCTATTGAAGTCGACCCCTCTTCTTTGGAGATTCCTGGTCCTATCCGCTTGAAGATTTGGTGTCTAGATTCTTCTCATGTTCATGGTTCAATTGATATCTTCCTGGCCAAGGATGCTTATAGGATTCGTGTTCGTGCGGAGGGATTGGCGGCTCAGTGGGCTCCTTCGCCTCCCTCCTCTCCTCCCAAGTCTTCCAAGCCGGATTCGTCTGATGGGGGAGGCAATACTGGTGCGGGTAAAAATGCCAATCCTTTCTCCACTTCTGAATGGGAAGCCATGGGTTCTGAGTCTCGGGATCTGTTTCACTTGGGGGCGCCGACTATTGGTGGGGATGGTGTCGGTGTCAAAACCGGCGGATCTCGGGTAGGGGGTCCCAAACTGTGCGTCTAAGGCTAATGGTAACAGGAGGCAGGGGACACGATGTTTTACCCAGGTTCGGGCCCTCTCGATGGAGGTAATACCCTACTTCCTGCTTGATTGATTATTGATGATATGAGTATTACAAGAGTTGATCTACCACGAGATCATAGAGGCTAAACCCTAGAAGCTAGCCTATGATTATGATTGTTGTTGTCATATGGACTAAACCCTCCGGTTTATATAGACGCTGGAGGGGGCTAGGGTTACACAGAGTCGGTTACAGAGGAGGAGATCTACACATCTGAATTGTCAAACTTGCCTTCCATGCAAAGGAGAGTCCCATCCAGACACGGGACGAAGTCTTCAATCTTGTATCTTCGTAGTCCAACAGTCCGGCCAAAGCATATAGTCCGGCTGTACGACGACCCCTTAATCCAGGACTCCCTCAGTAGCCCCTGAACCAGGCTTCAATGACGATGAGTCCGACACGCAGATTGTCTTCGACATTGCAAGGCGGGTTCCTTCTCCGAATACTCCATATAAGATTTTAAACACGAGAATCATGTCCGGCTCTACAAAACAAATTCCAGTTTCCACCGGTGGAGAGCACAATATTCCACAAATCTAATCTACTGACAACCTTTCATAGCGTGACGTCACACCACAACCCGGTCATTATTCGAACCGTTTTCATAACCTGCCGACGCACATATCGCGAGGCAGTTTTATCAGCACGTCTTGTCGAAGCAGAGATCGTGTCCCCTCATTGTGGGATTCTCATTAATACAGGTGTGGGTAACCCAACCGTGCCATCAAACGTGACGCTTGGGAGAATAAGTGTTTTTAGCGGGCAAGTGGGGAGACGTAGGATCTCTGCCGCCTTTATAAGGGGATAAGAACTTCCCTTTTCACCCACGCCCTTCTCTACTCATCCTTTCCTTTTCGCTCGAGCCCTAGTGCCCAAGCGCTCCTCTTCTCCGCCCAAAAAGGCTTCCCGAAGATGTCCGGATCTGGAGCAGGAGGCAAGTGGATGGCCTCTACCGTCCGGGAGAAGGATATCAAAAAGCTTCGGGGTGCGGGTATCTAGCCAAGAGAATTGGCCACCGTCTCCCGACGGCGGGACAGATCATCCCCACTCCGGAACCCCACGAGAGGGTGGTATTCCTCCCTCATTTTGTCTGCGGACTAGGGTTTCCCCTTCATCCGTTCGTTCACGGCATCATGTATTATTACGGGATAGATTTCCATGATCTATCCCCAAATTCCTTCCTCAACATCTCGACATTCATAGTCGTGTGCGAGGCCTTTCTCCGCGTCCCGCCGCACTTCAGCTTATGGTTGAAGGTTTTTAATGTGAAGCCGAAGGTAGTGAGCGGCGAGCATGCTGAATGCGGAGGCGCCATGCTGAGCAAGATGTCCAATGTTACATGGCCGACAGGGACTTTCAATGATTCTGTCAAGGAGTGGCAGCAGCAGTGGTTTTACATCACCGAGCCGCGTGGCAAGGAGTGGACCGCTGTTCCAGAGTTCAGATCCAGCGCCCCCCTGCGACTTACGTCCTGGCACAAGAAGGGCCTGAACTGGGCTTCGTCTGATGAGCTATCAGAGCTCCAGACGTGCGTCCAAGACATGGAAGACAAGAGTGTCAAGCTCGTCAATGTAGTCCAGGTGATGTTGGTTCGCCGGATTCTACCATGTCAACACCGAGCTTGCAATCTATGGGAGTTTGACCCGTCCAAGCACCAGACCCTGCTAGAGCTCTTTGGCTCTACGCACAAGGATATCTGGAAGGTGCTTTTCAAGTCCGGCAAACCGTTGCCAGACTCCACCGAGGACCATGGGTACCAACTGTCCTGCCCCGCAAGTTCGGTAAGTAATTGAATGTTTGACAATTCATGTGTTTTATCCGTACATCCTTAGGAAAATACTTAACATATTTCCCATCATTTTCCTAGGGCTGGGCAAACAAGGCGGGGCGGATCTACTGTCCGGCCCCTCTGCCAGAAGAACCGTCCGGCCCACTTCTGATAAAGATGTTAGTCCCGGCGCCATATAAGGCGCCGAAGAAGAAGGCCGAAAAGGAGGCCAAGAAGACCAGGGGCGGTCTCCGTCGTCGTGGAGCCTCGGACACAAAATCTAAAGACTCCAATGCCCATTCTTCCTCCGAAGAGGACCGGAGGAGGAGTAAGACGAATCCCCCGCGGGGGGAAAGAAGAAAAGGACGGCCTCCACCTCCTTGGAGGCTGATTCGCCTAAGAGGGGGAAAACTCCTCTTCAAGAGGAGTCTACCGCCGCCACCGATAGCAGCCCGGAGTGGGATCCCAGGGCCGAGCCCCTGGTGAACTCGTGAGTATAAAATCCAAACACACTCATGTGCCCAGAATTTCCACGGCATGATATTTTAATCTGAGCCGTACTTTTTTCAGCTCGGCAAGGGCCCGCGCCGAACAATCCTCATTAGAGGATTTGCTGGGTTCAGATGCAGTGGAGAGCGGGACACCCCCGAAAGCCCCATCCCCGAACATAAGAATGAAACCGAGGCTTCGTACCAGAAGGACCCAGGCCACGGGAGGCGGGAAAAGATTGCGAAAATGGAGCCAGGAGGCCAGAATTTAGGGGCCGGACACGCGGGAGAGAAAGCTCCCGTGGACATCGACAACGGGGGTCATATTGAATCCGGCCCCAAGACGGACACGATTCTAGAGTCCCATAAGGTCCCAGAGTCAGACAGGCAACCTCCGTCAGCTGGAGAAGTTATGTCTGCTCCACCGGCCACCTCTGTCCAACCAGGGGTGCCGGATACTTTATTGGCGGCGCTGAAGGGTGCCTCCATCGTTGATGAACACCGTGCCCTTATGGGTGCGGTGATTGAGAAGATTCAGTCTGTTGAGAGTGGACCAAATGAATCCTGCATCAGTCTCATAAGAGGCTTTGAGGTATGTTTTATGAAGTTTGGAAGAGTGTCATGGTATAGATAGCAGCCCCTGATACACTGTTTGGTGAAAGAATCCATCGGAGAGAGGATCAAATATATGTTTGCAGGAGACTCACTTAATGACATCTATCACTTTTTTTATAAGCATGCGTCTGTAGCGGTTGCCGCTTCTCATGCTGCGGAAGTATCCGGACTGAGGCATAGTCTGGAGCGGGCCGAAGGAGAACTTGGCCAAGTGAAGAAACAGCTAGAGGATAACCGAGGTATTGAGAAACCTTGTTTATTTAGCACGAAAGAATGAGTGTGCATGACGAAAATATTTTGATAATGTGATCTAGGGGTGGCGGCCGAAATTGAGGCCCTAAAGAAGGTTGTGGCCGAAGCCGAGAAGAAGGCAGCCGCAGAGCAGGCTCTCCGGGAGAAGCACGAGGCCAGAGTTATTGAAGCTGAGCAAGAGCTTCAGGAGGCCGTGAAAAAATGCGAGTCCTTGGAGCAGAGTTTATCAGGGAGAGAATCCGAACTCTCCCAGGCTCGCCAAGGCGCCAGTGATGCCCAGGGGGAAGCCCAGGGTGCCCTGAAGGAAATTCAGGAAGCGAGGAAGATTGCGGCTGGTAAGGCTTTTTCTATACAAAGCGGGTATTTGAGATGAGAAAATCAAGTTTGATAACTTGAGTTTTGATGTATACAGGGGTATTTGCGGAGCTGCCGTGCAGCATATCAGATGCCGCCCAATTCTACCGAGCCGAAGGGAGGAATACTACGGATAAGCTCTTCTGGATGTAGTATCTGGCGCCAAATTATCCGGTGCCTTTCTCCGATCAACTGAAGCAGCTGGTCGAACTGCATAAGGCGGCCAAGTTAGCCATGAAGGATTTAATTATCCGGCTGTGGCCTGCTGAGCCGATTCCAAGCAACTACTTCGGGCTCGTGAAGCGGCTTGTGAGTACTTGCCCTCGACTCGAAGTTTTTAAAACAGAGGTAAATGATATTTTGAGACATGCACCCTTCTTATTCACTTCACGACCATCAGTTATCAATATCTTCCATGCTAAGCACGCTAGTAGCGGTTCCCAAGCGGAAAGGTAAAGGTTATGACTCCATTGGGAGTTTTCGTTTGATTATTTGTAAGCTCTTTTCTTTTTGCAGTTTGGGACTGGGCATCCCTATTACCACCCTTTTTCTCATGCGATAGCGAGTGAATAAACACTCGACCCAAGAATAACCCGCTTAGCATGGAAGATACCGACTACCTCCTGTCATTCCATGAACGATCCAGGCACACAAAAAAGATATTTATTTGAAGTTTTTAGAGGTGGCACATGCAAATTTACTTAGGACAGCATGGTAATACCGCATGTAGGTAGGTATGGTGGACTCATCTGGAATAACTTGGGTTTCAGGTTTTTGGTGTACAAGTAGAGTTCCCACTTAGTACAGGCGAAGGCTAGCAAATAGGTTGAGAAGCGGCCAGCTAGAGAGCAACAACGGTCATGAACATGCATTATGCATAAGTAACATTGGATACTAGCATGACTAGGATATGAACACCATGAACATAAATATCATAGAGGCTATCTTGGTTTTGATTCAACTACATGCATGAACATGTGCCAAGTCAAGCCACTCGAACATTCAGAGGAGCATACCATATCATCATACTACATCACAATCATTTTAATGCAATGTTGATATCCAAGATAAGTCATTATTCACTCCTAGCTACTTATGCATGGCATGAGAAACTATAATCTCTAATTGTCATTGCAAACATGTTTGATCATAATAGGCTGAAGCATGGATACTAGGTTAAACATATTTACAAAAACAGAACAAGTCGAGTTCATACCCGTTTCTCTCTGCCACGGCCAGTTCATCTGATATCGCCATTATTGCCTTTCACTTGCACGACCGAATGATTTGAAATAATAATAGTGCAAGAGTGTCGTGGACTAAGCTGGAATCTGCAAGCATTTTATTCAAGAGGAGAAGACAAGGTAATATGGGCTCTTTGTTAGATCAACATAATGCAAATGAGAGCCACTCAACATTTTCATCGTGGTCTTCTCCTTGGCATGACTCGATAAAAGAAAAAGAAATTTAGAGAAACACACTGAAATATTTTTGGAGTTTTTGGTTTTTCGAAAGCAAGAAAACGAACAAAAAGAGAAAAGAAAAAAATGAGAAAAACTATTTACATGGAAAAACTCTCAACAAGTAAAAGAAGAACAAGGTAATCTTTTGGGGTTTTCTTTTTAGTACTACAACAATTTAAACTAGGAAGAAAAATAAAAAAGAAGCAAGAAACATATTTTTGGGATTTTCTCAGTTTTTCAAACACACATGAAGAAAACAAGAAAAATTATTTAAACATGGATGATACAATGAAAAAATATGGACACCGACAACTGGAATGAAATGTGTGAACATGGATGTAATGTCGGTGGGAATACATACTCCCCCAAGCTTAGGCTTTTGGCCTAGCTCGGTAATCACCAATTTGTAGAAGCCGTGAGGTCCAATGTTGAAGTGCTGGGGAGCAGGCACCATAGGGTCCCACTGCTGGGGCTCCGCCTGTGCCGCCGCCAGGTTGTTCCGGTAAGTGACAATGTCCTCATTCATAATTCTGTATCCGTTCCTAGCAACATAACCAAACAAAGCAGGTGCAGGCAAGGGGATAACAACACGAGTGTCCTCACTAAAAACTAAATTATAAGGCAAGTCAAGATCAGGGTGATCAACAGCAAGAAAATGATGGTCCTTCATGATACTCTGTCTAGGTAATCCTTGGGCAAGGGGTGATCATGTTGGCGTATCTGCACATTGAAGTGAGTCACCAAAGGAGTAGCGTAAATGCCCCCATGTATTTTACCCTTGAATCTGTTAAGGTGAAGGCGACGTGCCACAATATCTCCCAAGGTAAAAGTGTTGCCATAAAGTGTGCGACTCAAAATAGCAAAGTCTGGGGCGCTAAGTGAACTCACCTTCTCTCTCCCTAGCAAGCACTTTGCGATAAATAAAGCAAAATAATGCACAGCAAGAAACTGCAAGCTAGCGGCAGTAGTGCCCGATACTCCTCTCTCATCCCCCACTATCAGAGTACGGTAAAAACCATCAAACTGTGAGGGCCTGGGCTCTACCAAACCCCCATCAGAAGGAAGCATGTATATGTCACAAAATTCAGTAAGTGGAATCTGGCGGGGTTCAGCATATAAGTTAAATGACACCTCAAGGGGGTTATTCCTAGAATGAAAATGAAAGTTTTGCACAAAGGAAATTGTGAGGAGATGATACTATTCGCATTTAGCTACAATGAAGTCGGTGAGGCCGGCAATTAGCAGCATATTGGCTGAACTCTTGGAGGACCCCGGCCTCTTCCATGAAATTGTTGTCTGGCCACTCACACGGCTGTAGTTCCACCAACCTCGGGGGTATGAAGAAAATTGTCAGAGGACTGCCCAATAACCCCCTTGGAGTTCTTCTTGGAAGAAAACTTCCTGAAGATATTCATCTTTTTCCTATGAACAAAATTTTGAAATTTTTAGTCCACAAATTTTTTCTCAACAGAACTTCACAAAATTGATAGCAACTACTCATAGGGGTGTATAGAGGCCATAGCAAGCATTCAAACTCTAAGAATTCAACATGCAAGCTCTACAGCAGCACCAAGAGTAGCTAATTATTCTAAATATAAACCACTAAAACAAAAACTAATTGGACACATGGAGGTGTCACATACCAAGCAACAAATCCCCGAAACAGTTTTAGAAATGGAGCTTCGAGCAAAGAGATCGAAATCCGTGGTTTCGGAGGCAAGAACACGAGAGCGTGTGTTGGTGATTTTTTTCTGGGTGAATGGAGTGGTGTGGGAGGAAGAAGTAAGTGAGGGGGCCCACCAGGTGGGCAGCACCCACCAGGGCGCGCCTGGGGTGCTAGCGTGCCCAGGTGGGTTGTGCCCACCTGATGCACCTCCCTCGGGTATTATTTGCACCAGAAATCTGTAAATAATCAGAAAAAATTGTATCAGGTTTTTAGAGCATTCTGAGAACTTTTATTTTTGGATCATTTTTTATTGCACGGAAAAAGCAGAAAACAGACAAAGCATGGCATTTTATTTTATTTAACTAATAAAAACAAAAAACAAAAGGTAAGGACAGAAGGTAGTGCTTACTAAATTCATCAACTTCATAACTCTCAAAAATGAGCCATTAATAAGGTTGATCAGGTCTTATTGACAACCACTTTCGATTAGTATGAAACCGAAGAACTTCCATAAATCACTAACTTACCTCAATGGGGATATGAATGTCCCCTACAATAAGCATTTCATATTTCTTTTTGACAGTAGGTAGAGGTAGTTGAAAACTTCCAATAGTGATTGTCAGAGATTTTTCAATAACATCAATACCATTCACTTGGAATTGTTTCGGAAAGTGCACCGTATGCTCATTACCATTGATATGAAAAGTGACCTTGCTTTTATTGCAATCAATAACAGCCCCTGCGGTATTCAAGAAGGGTCTACCAAGGATAATCGACATGTTTTCATCCTCGGACATCTCAAGTATAACAAAGTTAGTCAAAATAGTAACATTAGCAACGACAACGGGCACATCCTCACAAATACCGATAGGTATGGCAGTTGATTTATCAACCATTTGCAATGATATTTCAGTAGGTGCATGCGTGTGAGTTTATTCAAATCAAGTCTTTTATATAAAGAGAAAGGCATAACACTAACACCAGCTCCCAAATCACATAAAGCAGTTTTCACATAATTTCTTTTAATGGAGCAAGGTATAGTTGGTATTCCCGGATCTCCAAGTTTCTTAGGTACTCCATATTTGAAAGTGTAATTAGCAAGCATAGTGGAGATTTCATCTTCAGGTATTTTTCTCTTATTAGTGATGATGTCTTTCATATACTTTGTATAAGGAGGAATTTTCAAGATATCAGTCAAGCGGGTGCGCAAATAGACTGGCCTAATCATTTCAGCAAAGCGTTCAAATTCTTCATCGTCTTTATTTTTAGTTGACTTAGGTGGAAAGGGCATAGGCTCTTGAACCCATGGTTCTCTTTCCTTTCCATGTTTTCTAGCAACAAAGTCTCTTTTACCATATCTTTTATTCTTAGGTTGTGGGTTATCAAGATCAACACCTAGTTCTATCTCAACATGACTATCTGGTTCTTTATCATTAAGTTGAGTGTTTCCATGAACCTAATCATTATCTTTTTCATTATCAGAAGGTGAGTGTCCGTTACCAGATTGAGTTTCTGCATCAGAGATAGAAACTTCATTATCATTATCAGTTTTTTTTTCCATTTTAGGTTCACTAGAGGTAGGCAAAGTCTTATCATTTTTCTTCTTCTTTTTCTTTTTAGAAGAACTAGGTGTAGTGGTGTTGTTCCTTTGAGAATCTTGTTCAATTCTCTTTGGGTGTCCCTCAGGATAAAGTGGTTCCTAAGTCATTTTACCTCCTCTAGTTGCTACTCTAACAGCAAAGTCACTTATATTATTGTTCATTTAATCAAGTAACTCTCTTTGAGATTTAGCAACTTGTTCTAATTGATATTGCACCATAGAGGCATGTTTTCCTACACCTCTAACATCATTCAAGATTCTAAATAACAAGTCACTTAAGCGAGCAATCATATCAGAGTTGTATTTCAATTGTTTCATAACATTTGCATTGAAGTGATCTTGCTTTCTAATGTAATTATCAAACTCATAAAGGCATTGACTAGGATGTTTATTATGAGGATCATCACTATCATTGAATTTCATTAAAGATTTCACCTCTACCATCTTGGGTGATGGTGGTGCTTCAAGCCCATGTATTTCTTTGATAGGTGGTAAATTTTTAACATCCTCGGCCTTAATACATTTTTCCTTCATAGATTTCTTTGCCTCTTGCATATCTTTAGGACTGAGATATAAGACACCCCTCTTCTTTGGAGTGGGTTTAATAGGTGCTTCAGGAGGAGTCCAATCATCATAATTTTTCAATATGTTATTCAATAATTCCTCAGCTTGCCCAATAGTTTGTTCCCTGAAAACACAACCAACACAACTATCTACGAAGTCCCTAGAAGCATCGGTTAGTCCATTATAGAAGATATCAAGTATTTCACTTTTCTTAAGAGGATGATCAGGTAAAGCACTAAGCAATTGGAGGAGCCTCCCCCAAGCTTGTGGGAGACTCTCTTCTTCAATTTGCACAAACTTAAATATTTTCTGCAAGGCAGCTTGTTTATTATGAGCAGGGAAATATTTTTACGAGAAGTAATAGATCATATCCTGGGGACTACGCACACAACCAGGAGCGAGAGTATTGTACCGAGCTTTAGCATCACCCTTTAATGAGAACGGAAATAACTTGAGAATATAGTAATAGTGAATCTTCTCATCATGAGCAAAAAGGGTAGCTATATCATTCAACTTAGTAAGATGTGCCACAACAATTTGAGTTTCATAACCATGGAAAGGATCAGATTCAACCAAAGTGATTAACTCTGGGTCGACAGAGAATTCATAATCCTTATCAGCAATAACAATAGGTGAAGTAGCAAACTCAGGATCACATTTCATTTTAGCATTCAGAGATCTTTATTTATCCTTGCATAATAATTTCTCTAGATCATCTTTATCCTTACAAGCAAGAATATCTCTAGTTGCCTCCTTACTCATAGTATAACCTTCCGGTACCTTTGGCAATTCATATCTAGGAGGACTAGTTCTAGTAGGTGTTTTAGTAGTTTCAGTTTCAAGTTCATCATCAGATTCAATAATATCATGTTGTATTACTCTAGCAATTTGTTCATCAAGAAATTCACCTAGTGGCACATCGTCATCAAGCAAGGTACTAGCATCATTATGAGGCATTCATAGTAGAAGTAGAATCATCAATAACTTTCGACATATCAGAATTAATAGCATGTTGTGGTGTTGCAAGTTTACTTATAACAGAAGGTGAATCTAAAGTAGAACTCGATGGCATTTCCTTACCTCCCCTCGTCTTTGAGGGAAAAATCGTAGTCTTAGCATCCTTCAGATTCTTCATAGTGATACAAGTGACTCAACAAATATAGCAATGCTCCCCAGTAACGGCACCAGAAAAAGGTCTTGATAACCCACAAGTATAGGGGATCGCAACAGTTTTCGAGGGTAGAGTATTCAACCCAAATTTATAGATTTGACACAAGAGGAGTCAAAGAATATTTGAAGGTATTAGCAGCTGAGTTGTCAATTCAACCACACCTGGAGATTAATTATCTGCAGCAAAGTGATTAGTAGCACAATAGTATGATAGTTTTGATGATAGTAGCAGCAGCAACAGTAATGGCAACAATGATAGCAGTGATATTGTAGCAGTAACGATGGCAGTAGCAACAGCAATAACTTAGCAAGAACAATATAAGATAAATTCGTAGGCATTGGATCAGTGACTCGTTGGACGATATTCATCATGAGATAGTTATAACCTAGGGCGATACCGCACTAGCTCCAGTTCATAAATATAATGTAGGCATGTATTCCGTAAATAGTCATACGTTCTTATGGAAAGAACTTGCATGACATCTTTTGTCCAACCCTCTGATGTCTACTACACAACCTTCTTCTTGTAGACGTTGTTGGGCCTGCAAGTGGACAGGTTTGTAGGACAGTAGCAATTTTCCCTCAAGTGGATGACCTAAGGTTTATCAATCCGTGGGAGGCGTAGGATGAAGATGGTCTCTCTCAAACAACCCTGCAACCAAATAACAAAGAGTCTCTTGTGTCCCCAACACACCCAATACAATGGCAAATTGTATAGGTGCACTAGTTCGGCGAAGAGATAGTGATACAAGTGCAATATGGATAGTAGATAAAGGTTTTTGTAATCTGAAATAATAAAAACAGCAAGGTAACTAATGGTAAAAGTGAGTGTAAACGGTATTGCAATGATAGGAAACAAGGCCTAGGGTTCATACTTCCACTAGTGCAAGTTCTCTCAACAATAATAACATAGATAGATCATATAACAATCCCTCAACATGCAACAAAGAGTCACTCCAAAGCCACTAATAGCGGAGAACAAACGTAGATATTATGGTAGGGTACTAAACCACCTCAAAGTTATTCTTTCGGATCGATCTATTAAAGAGTTTGTACTAGAATAACACCTTAAGACACAAATCAACCAAAACCCTAATGTCACCTAGATAATCCATTGTCACCTCAAGTATCCGTGGGCATGATTATACGATATGCATCACACAATCTCAGATTTATCCAACCAACACCAAGTACTTCAAAGAGTGCCCCAAAGTTTCTACCGGAGGGTCAAGAATGTGTGCCAACCCCTATGCATAGGTTCATGGGCGGAACCCGCAAGTTGGTCACCAAAGCATACATCAAGTGGCACATGATATCCCATTGTCACCACAGATAAACACGGCAAGACATACATCAAGTGTTATCATAAAAGACTCAATCCGATAAGATAACTTCAAGAGGGAAACTCAATTCATCACAAGAGAGTAGAGGGGGAGAAACATCATAAGATCCAACTATAATAGCAAAGCTCGCGATACATCAAGATCGTGCCATAGAGGGAACACGAGAGAGAGAGAGAGAGAGAGAGAGAGATCAAACATATAGCTACTGGTACATACCCTCAGCCCCGAGGGTGAACTACTCCCTCCTCGTCATGGATAGCGCCGGGATGATGAAGATGGCCACCGGTGATGGGATCCCCCTCCGGCAGGGTGCCGGAATGGGCTCCCGAGAGGTTTTTGGTGGCTACAGAGGCTTACGACGGCGGAACTCCCGATCTATCTTGATATTCGATGGTTTTAGGGTACGTAGGCTTATATAGGCAAAAGAAGTCAGTCAGGGGGTGCTCGAGGGGTCCACGAGACAGGGGGCGCGCCCAGTGGGGGGGGCGCCCTCCTATCTCGTGGCCTCCTCGAGACTCTTCTGACGTGAACTCCAAGTGTCCTGGGTGATATTCTTCCCAAAAATCACGCTGCTGAAGGTTTCATTCCGTTTGGACTCCGTTTGATATTCCTTTTCTTCGAAATACTGAAACAGGCAATAAAACAGCAATATGGGCTAGGCCTCTGGTTAATAGGTTAGTCCCAAAAGTAATATAAAAGTGTATAATAAAGCCCATAATCATTCAAAACAGATAATAAAATAGCATGAATGCTTCATGAATTATAGATACGTTGGAGACGTATCAAGCATCCCCAAGCTTAATTCCTAGTTGTCCTCGAGTAGGTAAATGATAAAGAAATAATTTATGAAGTGTGAATGCTAGAAGGTGCACAAGTTTGATCAATGATAATTTCAATCACCTTTTCTAGCATGATTATATGTCATAACAGTAGTTCATCTCATAAAACTTTTCACGATAAAGTAACAAGCAATTCACATGTCAAAGCATAGACCATAAACTTTCTTGAAAACTAGCAAGCTTCATTCTTAGTCATCAAACAATTGCAATTCATCCTATTTTCAGGAAGGGTCTATGTCATAGCTTTGATTTAGCAAACTTCACATACTCAACTATCATATAGTCTTCTACAATTGCTAACACTCACGCAATACTTGTGGTTATGAAGTTTTAATCAGACACAGAGAAAGATAGGGGCTCATAAAGTTGCCTCCAAACGTATTCACCTTTGGGTGATGTCAACAATAATAGTTCATGCTAACGTACATCCAATTGGATATATATATCAGGATCACCCTAACACAAAGTGCTTGCCAAAGGATAAAATGAAAAAGGGAAACGTGAAGATCACCTTGACTCTTGCATAAAGTAAAAGACATAAAGTAAAAGATAGGCCCTTCGCAGAGGGAAGCAGAGGTTGTCATGCGCTTTTAGGGTTGGATACACAAAATCTTAATGTGAAAGAACGTCACTTTATATTGCCCGTTGTATATGGACTTTTATTATGCAGTCCGTCGCTTTTATTGCTTCCATAACAAGTTCGTACAAAGCTTATTTTCTCCACACTAATAAGTCATGCATATTTAGAGAGCAATTTTTATTGCTTGCACCGATGACAACTTACTTGAAGGACCTTACTTAATCCATAGGTAGATATGGTGGACTCTCATGGCAAAACTGGGTTTATGGATATTTGGAAGCACAAGTAGTATCTCTACTTGGTGCTAGGAGTTTTGGCTAGCATGAGGGGGAAAGGCAAGCTCAACATGTTGGAATGATCCATGACAGTATACTTTAACTGAGATGTGAGAAAACATAACCCATTATGTTGTCTTCCTTGTTCAACATCAACTCTTTAGCATGTCATACTTAATGAGTGCTCACAGTTATAAAAGATGTCTATGATAATATATTTATATGTGAAATCTCTCTTCCTTCAATGTTCTTTCATGAATTGTTCAAGTGACTAATACAATGCTTGCTAACCGTCAATAAATTTACAACCTCTACTTCTTAGATGTGAAGTCATTACTCCCCATGGAGTAAGCAAATGAAACATATATAATTTCAGATTTATGACATTCAACTCATTCAACCATTTACTCATAGGATATAAGTGAAGCACACGAGTAAATGAAGAACTACTCCAAAAAGATATAAGTGAAGATCAATGAGTAGCGAAATAATTATGTAGCTATATGAAGACTCTCTCTCATTAAAGAATGTCAGATCTTGGTATTGTATTCAAGCAGCAAGCAAAACAAAATAAAATGACATTGCAAGGATAGCACAACTCATGTGAAGAAGCAAAAACTTAGGCTCAACTGATACTAACCAATAGTTGTTGAAGAAGAAAGGTGGGATGCCTACCGGGGCATCCCCAAGCTTAGATGCTTGAGACTTATTGAAATATTAACTTGGGGTGCCTTGGGCATCACAAGCTTGAGCTTTATGTCTCCTTAATTCCTCTCATATCATGGTTTCTCTTTTTATCAAGCTTCATCCACAACAAACTCAACAAGAACTCGTGAGATAGGTTAGTATAAACCAATGCAAAACCTTATCATTTTCTACTGTAACAAATCACTAAAATTATTATTCAACATTGCATACTAAATGCCTCTGCATACTTAATACTCCTATCCTCAAATAGAATCATTAAACAAGCAAACATATGCAAACAATGCAACCATAACAGCAATATGCCAAAACAGTATAGTCTGTAAAGAATGCAAGAGTATCAATACTTACCTAACTCCAAAAATTATGAACTAAAGTTCCCACTGTAATGAATTTATCAGAGGTAAATATGAAAAAATATTCAACATTATACCATTCTTTGACTTTTCTAGGGAATTTTTGCAACAGCGGTAAACTTTCTGTTTTTCAAACAGCAACATGTATACTAGCAAAATAAGCATGGCAAAGGCTATCCTTGACATTTTTATTGAAACTAAAGATGCAAAACATTATTCTAACTAACAGCAAGCAAAAACTAACAAAAGAAATTGACGCTCCAAGCAAAACACATATCATGTGGTGAATAAAAATATAGCTCCAAGTAAAGTTACCGATGAACGAAGACGAAAGAGGGGATGCCTTCCGGGGCATCCCCAAGCTTAGGCTCTTGGTTGTCCTTTAATATTACCTTGGGGTGCCTTGGGCATCCCCAAGCTTAGGCTATTTCCAATCCTTATTCCATAGTCCATTGAATCTTTACCCAAAACTTGAAAACTTTAACCACACAAAACTCAAAAACAAAACTCGTAAGCTCCGTTAGTATAAGAAAATAAATCACCACTTAGGTACTGTAATGAACTCATTCTAAATTCATATTGGTGTAATATCTACTGTATTCTAACTTCTCTATGGCTCATACCCTCCGATACTACTCATAGATTCATCAAAATAAGCAAACAACACAATGAAAACAGAATCTGTCAAAAACAGAACAGTCTGTAGTAATCTGTATCAAACGTATACTTATGGAACTCAAAAAATTCTGAAATAAATTGCTGGACCTGAGGAATTTATCTATTAATCATATTCAAAAAGAATCAACCTAAAATCACTCTCCGGTAAAAAATTGCAGCTAATCTCGTGAGCGCTAAAGTTTTTGTTTTTCACAGCAAGATCACATAAACTTCACCCAAGTCTTCCCAAAGGTTCTACTTGGCACTTTATTGAAACAAAAGCTATAAAACATGATTACTACAGTAGCATAATCATGTGGACACACAAAAGCAGTAAGGGTAAATATTGGGTTGTCTCCCAACAAGCACTTTTCTTTAATGCCTTTTTAGCTAGGCATGATGATGGCAATGATGCTCACATAAAGATAAGAATTGAAACATAACGGGAGAATCATGAAGCATATGACTAGCACATTTAAGTCTAACCCACTTCCTATGCATAGGGATTTTGTGAGCAAACAACTCATGGGAACAATAATCAACTAGCATAGGAAGGTAAAACAAGCATAGCTTCAAAAAATTTAACACATAGAGAGGAAACTTGATATTATTGCAATTCGTAAAAGCATATGTTCCTCCCTGGTAATAATTTTCAGTAGCATCATGAATGAATTCAACAATATAACCAGCACCTAAAGCATTCTTTTCATGATCTACAAGCATAGAAAATTTATTACTCTCCACATAAGCAAAATTCTTCTCATTCGGAATAGTGAGAGTATCATAAGAGACTTGAACACTAAAAATTGCTTCCACATTAAAAGAGTAACGTTCAGAAAAAGGGTAATCATAATCATGACAAGTTTTATAAATACAATCCTCACTACTTTTTATAGCATAAGTATCATCACAATAATCATCATAAGTAGCAACTTTGTTCTCATCATAATCGATTGAAACCTCTTCCAAGATAGTGGAATCATCACTAAATAAAGTTGACACTCTTCCAAATCCACTTTCATAAATATTATAAGATTCAACATCCTCCAAAATAGTGGGATCACTACTTCCTAAAGTTGACACTCTTCCAAACCCACTTTCATCAATATAATCATCATAGGTACAAGGCATGCTATCATCATAACAATTTTGCATATCAAAACTTGGGATGCTAAAAATATCATCTTCATTAAACGTAGCATCCCCAAGCTTGGGACAAACATTAATTTCAGCAAATATATTCTCAAATATTTCATACTCATCAAACATAGTTTCCCCAAGCTTGGGCCCTTTCATATCATAAGCATAATCACTCTCATCATTAAAAATACGGATAGCACCAATAGTAAAGTAATTATCATCATCACAATGAGTAGTAGGAGACATCATTTGGGAGGGATACCTTTCTACCTTTGTTGCTCCTTCTTTTATTTTTCTTCTTCACATTATGTGTGGGTTCAACCTTCCTCTTTGAGATCCTTATTGATGAGATTGGTTGAATAGAAAGCTCCTCCTCGTTACCTGATTCATCATAAGAAATAATAGGAGGATATTGGGAAGTCTCTTCCCTTTCATTAGTATTCTCATCATCTTCTATTTGCTTTCTTTTCTTTAGGTAATTGGCAATATAAGGATTTTCAATGCAATTCACCGCACAAAACAAGTAAATCTTCTCTAGATCAATATCAAGGAATTTCTCATGGGCAAATTCTGGAAGGTCCTTCATTAAACGTTTCAATTCTTCGTAACCCAAAAACAAACTAAGTTCATTGTAATGAGAAAGGGAGATCAAATCATCACAGTTTTTGGACACGATCCGATCATGAAACAATTTGCATTGGAGATGTAAATGACCACGTTCATTGCAAAGTTCACAAGTACGACAAAGGAATTTTAAATTTTTAGCACTCACATCTAGCCTTTCTTGCAACCATTTAGTTTCTAAATGCTTATGCCTCTTGCAATATATATCTTCTCTATTTGGTGTGTTCATGCAAACATGTGCTCCATAAAAGTTGACATGCTCATAAGAGATATTTTCATCATGACTAGAGCAATCATCATTAATACTATGGATATTCAAGGAGTTTATACTAACAACATCGCAATCCTGCTCATCATTCAAAGATTCAGTACCAAGCATTTTAATGCACTCTTCTTCTAGCACTTGAGCACAATTTTCCTTTCCATCAAACTCACGAAAGATATTAAAAAGACGAAGCGTATGAGACAAACTTAACTCCATTTTTTTGTAGTTTTCTTTTATAAACTAAACTATTGATAAAACAAGAAACAAAAAGATTCAATTGCAAGATCTAAAGATATACCTTCAAGCACTCACCTCCCCGGCAACGGCGCTAGAAAAGAGCTTGATGTCTACTACACAACCTTCTTCTTGTAGACGTTGTTGGGCCTGCAAGTGCACAGGTTTGTAGGACAGTAGCAATTTTCCCTCAAGTGGATGACCTAAGGTTTATCAATCCGTGGGAGGCATAGGATGAAGATGGTCTCTGAGGGAGTCCTGGATTAGGGGGTGTCCGGATAGCCGAACTATCACCGTTGGCCGGACTCCTGGACTATGAAGATACAAGATTGAATACTTTGTCCCGTGTCCAGATGGGACTTTCCTTGGCGTAGAAGGCAAGCTTGGCGATACGGATATGTAGATATCCTACCATTGTAACCGACTCTGTGTAACCCTAACCCTCTCCGGTGTCTATATAAACCGGAGGGTTTTAGTCCGTAGGACGAACAACAATCATACCATAGGCTAGCTTCGAGGGTTTAGCCTCTTTGATCTCGTGGTAGATCTACTCTTGTACTACCCATATCATCAATATTAATCAAGCAGGAGTAGGGTTTTACCTCCATCGAGAGGGCTCGAACCTGGGTAAAAACATCGTGTCCCTTATCTCCTGTTACCATCTGCCTAGACGCACAGTTCGGGACCCCCTACCCGAGATCCGCCGGTTTTGACACCGACATTGGTGCTTTCATTGAGAGTTCCTCTGTGTCGTCACCTTTAGGCCCGATGGCTCCTTCGATCATCAACAACGACGCGGTCCAGGGTGAGACTTTTCTCCCCGAACAGATCTTCGTATTCGATGGCTTTGCACTGCGGGCCAATTCACTTGGCCATCTGGAGCAGATCGAAAGCTACGCCCCTGGCCATCAGGTCAGATTTGGGAGTTTGAACTACACGGCTGACATCCACGGAGACTTGATCTTCGACGGATTCGAGCCACTGCCAAGCGCGCCGCACTGTCTCGATGGGTATGATCTAGCTCTGCCGCCGAACAGTGCCCTAGAGGCCGCACCAGCATCCGCTCCGACCCTTAGCTCGGAGCCGACTTCGCCGATCGAGGACGAGTGGCTGGACACTGCCTCGGGGGCTACGATCTCTATGGCGATTGAGCCGAACACCATCCATGTCCTTTGCAAACCCCGTGACTCCGAGGTGTCGGACTCCTCTCCGGACTCCGAACCTCCCGCGCCCCTCCCAATCAAATCCGATTGGGCGCCGGTTATGGAGTTCACTGCCGCGGACATCTTTCAGCACTCGCCCTTTGGCAACATTCTGAATTCACTAAAGTCTCCCTCTTTATCAGGAGAGCCCTGGCCGGACTATGGTCAGGAAGGTTGGGATGCGGACGACGAATTCAACACCCACCCACCACCCACTTCATAGCCACTGTCGAAAGTTTAAATGACGTGCTTAATTTCGACTTCGAAGACATCGACGGTATGGACGACGATGTAGGAGATAACCACGAACTAGCACCTATAGGGTACTGGACAGCCACCCCATCTCACGATGTATACATGGTGGATACACCTAAAGGAAGTGACGACGAGGAACAACGGGACGCTATGAAGGATAAATCACTCGAAAAGCAATCAAGACGGCGACGAAAGCGCCACACAGAGTCCCGCCTCGACAAAGACGGCAGCCATACAGACCCAGCCATAGAGCAGGTCGAACCGGTGGACGATGAACATGCCATTGAACAACCGCCCGAACAGGACAACTTGGATAAACAACCCGTCCCCGGCGAAGATAATAGTCTGGACGATCTCACACCGGACAAGTTGTTGGAACAGAAGAACCTCCACAAAAGGCTCGTCGCCACTGCGCGTAGGCTGAAAAAGCAGAAGCGGAAGCTCAAAACAACGGAAGATGCACTTAGAATCAGATGGAGCAAAGTACTCAACACCGCAGACAAATACGGCAACAGTCGCCAAACAAAGAGCTACCCAAAGCGCAAACTACTGCCCGAATTCGATGAGGAGGCCTTAGAGCCCCCGCAATCAAAGAACAAAGAGGCCGCCCGGTCGGATAGACGACCACATGACAAGCATAGAGCGGCAAGCGGCGCTGCACACAAGCCGGCACACGATCCGCATAAGGATTCGCATCAAAAGGATGGCCCAGTTAGGTCCATCTACAGGCCAAGAAAGCAAGCTCTTCTAAGCAATAAAACACGCCAAATATCCGAACATCACGGCACACCCAAATATAGGGGAGCCGCACACCCCCTATGTTTCACCGATGAGGTGCTGGATCACGAATTCCCAGCGGGATTTAAGCCCGTAAACATAGAGGCATACGACAGAATAACAGACCCGGGAGTCTATATTGAGGATTACATCCTTCACATACACATGGCTAGAGGAGATGATCTCCACGCCATAAAATACTTACCCCTCAAGCTCAAAGGGCCAGCACGACACTGGCTTAAAAGCCTCCCTGAAAATACCATTGGAATTTGGGAAGAGCTTGAGGATGCTTTTCGGGCAAACTTTCAAGGGACTTATGTCCGCCCTCCGGATGCAGACGATTTAAGTCACATAACTCAACAACCCGAAGAGTCATCCCGCAAATTCTAGAACAGGTTCCTCACTAAAAAGAACCAAATAGTCGACTGTCCGGACGCCGAAGCCTTAGCAGCTTTCAAACACAACGTCCAAGACGAATGGCTCGCCAGGCACCTTGGACAGGAAAAGCCAAGAACAATGGCCGCACTAACAAGCCTCATGACCCGCTTTTGCGCGGGAGAGGATAGTTGGCTGGCAAGATGTAGTACCAGCGACCCAAGTACATCCGAAGTCAGAGATGGAAATGGGAAACCATGACGCAGCAAGGACCAGCACCGGCCAAGGGGAAACAGCCCGAAGAGCACGGCAGTCAACGCCAGATTCAAAAGCTCTCGGCAGAATCATAATAAACTGCCCCTCAAGGATAACAGCCACAAGCTATCCAACTTAAACAAAATCTTGGACAAAATATGCCAAATCCACAGTACCCTTGGGAAGCCTGCAAACCATACCCATAGAGATTGTTGGGTCTTCAAGCAGTCCGGCAAACTCAATGCCGAACACAAGGGGCTCGACACACCAAGCGAAGACGATGATGAACCCCACAAGCAGAGCACCGGAAAACAAAAGAAATTCCCACAAGAAGTCAAAACAGTAAAGTCACTTCAAGTGACAAAAGGGAAAATCAGAATGGCGCCCATAGAAATACGCACCGCACGGCCTATCCCAGCGGAGTCCCGACATTGGTTGTCAAAACCAATCACCTTTGATCATCAGGATTACTCCAGACGTATCCGGAATGCAGGATGGACTGCCTGATATTAGATCCTATAATCGACGGACTCCAATTCACAGAAGTCCTAATGGATGGCGGTAGTGACCTAAACCTGCTATATCAGGACACAATCCGCAAAATGGGGATAGACCCAACCAAAATTCGCCACAGCAACACCTCCTTCAAGGGGGTAATGCCAGGCCTATATGCCCATTGCACGGGCTCCCTACTGCTAGAAGTTGTGTTCGGCTCATCCGACAACTTCTGCCGTGAAAAGTTAACCTTCCATATTGCCCCATTCAAAAGTAGTTATCAAGCACTATTGGGACGTGAAGCTTTCGCCCGCTTTAACGCAATACCACATTATGCATCTCTTACACTTAAAATGCCTGGTCCACGCGGCATCATCTCATTAAAGGGAAATACCAAGTGTTACTCGAGCACGGAAGAACGTGAGACTGCCTGGACAGTCACACACTAATCCGGCTCCGCTAAACAAAGCACCTGAACAGGTCATTCGGACCCCGGACACGGCTAGACGAGTCCGGCATAAACATATGAAGGCCTACTAGCCGCACACCCCCGTACAAGGGGCTGCATGCATGTACAACAAGAGACAATAAAGCTCAATTTTATTCGCTTTTCGAATCGTACTCCTTTTATTTAATATAAAGTACATTTTTCGCACGATCTTTCTTCAACTAAGTTCTTCTCCTTTACAGATGAACACCGTGCTACACCCGTCCAGGATACGGCACAACGGAGACACAGGCGCAGACGTGCAGTAGGGACCCGTTGCAAGGATTCTTTTCAGATTAAGACCCCGCGTAAACCTTTTTTACTGTCTCTTGTTGATACACATCCCCCGGTTTCTTGCTATAACCGAGGAGGAGGCTGGCGTTTTGGCATCGGCCGCGTCAGAATTTTTTGCGCGTACCTGGACACCAGGGGCTTAGGGCATTGTTCTGCCCGTTTTCATAAAGACCGAATACCTTAGGGAGTGTTCGGCGTCTCGAGTTAGGCCTTATATGCATCAGCTCCAAATCATGTCTTTGGTCAAATGTTGGGTTTGCCCAGCTCCTGTGTTTTGCTACCTTACGTTCCGTTCTATCGGCTAACGTGGCACCAGGAGAACTACTGCGATTGTGCCCGGGTTCGGCCTGGTGAGCACCTCAGTAGAGAAAGCCGAAAACTGACTATCATGATATAGCGTGAGACTGGTCAACCACTCGATGACCCACCGGAATGTTTAGAATTCCTCCGCATTAACGAAGGACCGTTTCCCAGTCAGGCACATACGCGCCCCGAATTCGGGAGAGCGCGGTGCCCCTAGGGGCTATATAGTAGCCCCACCATCGAACTCCTATGGCTAAGTGAAAGTGATAAAGCATTATAGTCCGGTTGCCTAGTTTGCTACACTATCACCTCCTTCACAGGACCAAGACGTTGGATTAAGTGTGAAAATGCGCCTTTTTTGCAAACACCCCCGCACTATGTGCATGGGGGCTGAAGCCAAAGATTGCCATCTTTCAGGTTATATACGCATATACATTAACAGCCGCACAGGAGGTATTTTAATACTTGAACGCACAAGTATAAAAAGCCCTTATATTATATTGTTTCACAAATCATACATGTCATTTGAACATAATATCCTTCGAGCACTGCGTCTCTATTAAATGAGCGCCTTGCAGGACTTCCTCAAAATAGTGCTCGGCAGGTACTCGGCTTCTGTCTGAATCCTAGGATGCAACATCGGTGGCCTCCATCTCCGCCCAGTATGTCTTGACACGGGCAAGAGCCATCCGCGTACCCTCTATGCATGCTGGCCGCTTCATTGCACTAATATGCGGCACCGCACCAAGGAACTGCTGCACCAAGCCAAAATAACTCTTCGGCTCGGGCCTCTTCGGCCACAAATGAGTCACGACTTCCTTCATGGCAAGTCCGGACAACCTATTCAGCTCAGCCCATTTGGCCAAATGATCGGTCAATGGAAGCGGACGCTCTGGACTATGGAACTGCGACCAAAAAAGCTCTTCCATTCCGTGATCCTTTTGGCCTCGAAAGTGTTCGGCCGCATGTGCGGCACTCACCGCCAAGTCCAGATAAGCATCCTCCGCACCCCACAGCTGGCCCAACTGATCATACTTAGGATCCGTGAATTTCCTCCGCAGCAGAAAAGGCTTTCCAGCCGCAATATCTTCGGCCTGACGTAGCTCCTCTTTCATAGCTCTCATCGCAGAGCGGGCATCCTTGGCCTCAGTAGCGGCCTTTTTCAGGTCCTCTTGTTCCGCTCGACCTTCTTTTTCAAGAAGCTCGCAACGGTCGGTAGCATTCTTCAACTTTATGGCCATGTCGGCCATTTCTTTCTTGCTTCGGCAGTGAGCAGCATGTTCGGCTCTCAGCTCTTCGGCCGCTTTTACGGCAGCTGCATCACTTTTTCGGGCTTGCTCCTTGGCTCGGGCGAGTTCTGCCCGAAGATTCTCCATGGCAGTTGCACCATCTGCGTCAAGGATACATGTTGTAAGGCACAGACATTAAGCTACCTTACCGGGTGTCTGCGGAGAAACTGCATACCTTGTGACTCATCAAGCCGCTTATTGATAAGCGCGATGTCAGAATCCGCCACGTCAAGTTGCCGCTTTAGTTTGGCAAATTCATCAGTCCGGCTTGCCACCGGATGCTTCGCCACCTACATAGGAAGAGCGCATATTATACCTGGGATTATGATCCTCGACGCGCTGTCATTTTGGACAACTCACCGAGTCTCAGGGGCTACTATCTATACAGGGCGCATTCTATATGCAAAACTGTCAGAAGGTACATCATTTTGCGTACCTCAAAACCCGTCAGTAAACTTATGACGGCGTCATGCAATCCGCTTTCAGCGAATGAAATCCTTTCAATCACCGTACCCATTAGCGCACAGTGATCTTCCGAGATAGATGCTCGCCTGAGCAGATCTTTCAGCTCCTCCGACTGTACACCAGTCGGTGCCGGACTCGTCCGATGGCCTTTTTCGAAGGCCGGACGCGGAGGGCTTTGAGGGGACATACGACTGCCTTCGGGCCCCGCCGGATTCGGAGAAACCCTCCGCGACGACACCTCAGGGTTGTCCGCCTCACATGACGGCACGGCAGGCGGAGGCGTTTCACTCTCCATCATCTCCGGATCAAGATCCCCTAAAGACGAGCTCTGCTGAGAAGGGCTGAGATCCGAACTACAAGGAAAAATTTCGGTTATCTTCAGAAATAAAACAGGGATGTCTCTCATTTTAATAAAACGCCCCTCTTTACTTACGGCTTGCTAGAGGGCTGATCTCCTTGGGGAAATAGTGCGGCCGGGGCATCTCCCGGCACAGGACCCTCTGGCGAGGATTTCTTCCCCCGCTTCAAAGCCTTGGTCTCCGGATCTTCGGAAGTGGTCCTCTTCTCCCCTTGGAGGGAGGGATTCTCGATCCCTCCTTTCTTGATAAACTCCTTCGCGGAGGCAGTAGCTCCCTTGTTCCCCCCTTCGCCTTCTTCAAAAGGCGCAGCCTCTAGCATCCTGGTTAACACAGGATCCGGCGTGGTCTCAGGGAGGGGGGCCGGACACCGGATCCGTTTTGCTTTCGCTATCCACTCCTGTTCAAGGGACAGGTCTTTTAAAGGCAAGTTTGTGATAGATATACGGATAGCATGTCCGGATACAGGACTACTTACTTGGGTATCCGGGTGATTGCAGCTCAGACCTGCGTCATCGGTCAAGTCCGGACACATTGCTCGTGATCCGAAGAACAGTTGGTACATCTCCACGGGCGTTACGCCCATAAAATGTGGGAGCTCGTGGTCCCTCCGGATTAAACTCCCACAGGCGGAGGGGGTGACGTTTGCAGGGCAGGGTGCGACGAATCAGCATGACCTGCGCTACTACGACCTGATTGATCTCTCTCTCTCTAGGAGGTCTCGAATACGGCCCTGCAACAAGGGCACGTCCTTGGACGGCCCCCAGTCGAGCCCTTTATTGACCCATGACGCCAGCCACGGTGGAGGACCCGAGCGAAAGGCAGGTGGCACCACCCATTTGGTGCCCCGGGGAGCGGTGATATAAAACCACTCTTGTTGCCACAGACTGAGCTCCTCTTGAAAAGAGCCCTCGGGCCATGGAGCGTCAACATTCTTTCTTATAACAGCCCCTCCGCACTCTGCCTGCTGCCCCTTGATCATCTTCGGTTCCACTTTGAAGGTTTTGAGCCACAACCCGAAGTGAGGGGTAATGCGGAGGAAGGCTTCACATACGACAATGAACGATGAGATGTGGAGGATGGACTCCGGAACCAAGTCATGAAATTCCAGCCCATAATAAAATACGAGCCCCCTCACGAAGGGGTCCGTCGGGAAGCCTAAACCATGAAGGAAGTGAGACACAAACACCACGCTCTCACCAGGCTTGGGAGTGGGAATAACCTGCCCTTGGGCAGGCAGCCTGTGCGAAATTTCGCCGGTTAGATATCTGGCATCTCTTAGCTTTAGCACGTCTTCTTCCATGATGGAGGAAGGCATCCACCGGCCTTCCAGGTCGGAGCCGGACATCCTCGGAGGTCCGAAGCGCCTGAATCTAGAGCTTTGGGTGTTGGAACTCAAGGCGAGGGGCGGATTCGATTGAGATTGAAAGAAAGGAGCGGGCCTTGGTCTCGTTATATAGAGGTTGAATACCAAGAGCCCTCCCCGTGACCGTTCGGGGCTCGCCTTTGATAGAGGAGGCGCGCCAACGGGCACGACTGGGTTACCCACACCCGTATTAATGAGAATCCCGGAATAAGGGGACACGATCTCTGCTTTGACAAGACGTGCCAAAGAAACCGCCTCATTAAACACGCTGAGGTGGGACAGAAAAACGATTCCAATAAAGGCTTGGCCGTGGTGTGACGTCACACCACAGGATACGTCAACAGATTGAATTTGTGTAAAGATTATTCTCTCTACGGTGGTATGTGGAACTTATTTTGCAGAGCCGGATAATATCCTTGTGTTCAAAATCTTCTATGAAGTATTCGGAGGAGGAACCCGCCTTGCAATGCCGAAGACAATATGCGCGCCAAACTCGTCATCATTGAAGCCTGGTTCAGGGGCTACTGAGGGAGTCCTGGATTAGGGGGTGTCCGGATAGCCGAACTATCACCGTTGGCCGGACTCCTGGACTATGAAGATACAAGATTGAAGACTTCGTCCCGTGTCCGGATGGGACTTTCCTTGGCGTGGAAGGCAAGCTTGGCGATACGGATATGTAGATCTCCTACCATTGTAACCGACTTTGTGTAACCCTAACCCTCTCCGGTGTCTATATAAACCGGAGGGTTTTAGTCCGTAGGACGAACAACAATCATACCATAGGCTAGCTTCGAGGGTTTAGCCTTTTTGATCTCGTGGTAGATCTACTCTTGTACTACCATATCATCAATATTAATCAAGCAGGAGTAGGGTTTTACCTCCATCGAGAGGGCCCGAACCTGGGTAAAAACATCGTGTCCCTTGTCTCCTGTTACCATCCGCCTAGATGCACAGTTCGGGACCCCCTACCCGAGATCCGCCGGTTTTGACACCGACAGTCTCTCTCAAACAACCCTGCAACCAAATAACAAAGAGTCTCTTGTGTCCCCAACACACCCAATACAATGGCAAATTGTATAGGTGCACTAGTTCAGCGAAGAGATAGTGATACAAGTGCAATATGGATAGTAGATAAAGGTTTTTGTAATCTGAAATAATAAAAACAGCAAGGTAACTAATGGTAAAAGTGAGCGTAAACAGTATTGCAATGATAGGAAACAAGGCCTAGGGTTCATACTTTCACTAGTGCAAGTTCTCTCAACAATAATAACATAGATAGATCATATAACAATCCCTCAATATGCAACAAAGAGTCACTCCAAAGCCACTAATAGCGGAGAACAAATGTAGAGATTATGGTAGGGTATGAAACCACCTCAAAGTTATTCTTTCGGATCGATCTATTAAAGAGTTCGTACTAGAATAACACCTTAAGACACAAATCAACCAAAACCCTAATGTCACCTAGATACTCCATTGTCACCTCAAGTATCCGTGGGCATGATTATACGATATGCATCACACAATCTCAGATTTATCCAACCAACACAAAGTACTTCAAAGAGTGCCCCAAAGTTTCTACCGGAGAGTCAAGAATGTGTGCCAACCCCTATGCATAGGTTCATGGGAGGAACCCGCAAGTTGGTCACCAAAACATACATCAAGTGGCACATGATATCCCATTGTCACCACAGATAAACACGGCAAGACATACATCAAGTGTTCTCATAAAAGACTCAATCTGATAAGATAACTTCAAGAGGGAAACTCAATTCATCACAAGAGAGTAGAGGGGGAGAAACATCATAAGATCCAACTATAATAGCAAAGCTCGGGATACATCAAGATCGTGCCATAGAGGGAACACGAGAGAGAACACGAGAGAGAGAGAGAGAGAGAGAGAGAGAGAGCGATCAAACATATAGCTACAGGTACATACCCTCAGCCCCGAGGGTGAACTACTCCCTCCTCGTCATGGATAGCGCCTGGATGATGAAGATGGCCACCAGTGATGGGATCCCCCTCCGACAGGGTGCCAGAACGGGCTCCCGAGAGGTTTTTGGTGGCTACAAAGGCTTGCGGCAGCGGAACTCCCGATCTATCTTGATATTCGATGGTTTTAGGGTACATAGGCTTATATAGGCGAAAGAAGTCGGTCGGGGGGTGCTCGAGGTGTCCACAGGATAGGGGGCGCGCCCAATAGGGGGGCGCCCTCCTATCTCGTGGCCTCCTCGAGGCTCTTCTGACGTGAACTCCAAGTCTCCTGGGTGATATTCTTCCCAAAAATCACACTGCCGAAGGTTTCATTCCGTTTGGACTCCATTTGATATTCCTTTTCTTCGAAATACTGAAACAGGCAATAAAACAGCAATATGGGCTTGGCCTCCGGTTAATAGGTTAGTCCCAAAGGTAATATAAAAGTGTATAATAGAGCCCATAATCATTCAAAACAGATAATAAAATAGCATGAATGCTTCATGAATTATAGATACGTTGGAGACGTATCACCCTCCCGTGGCAGTAGGGTCCTATTGGAAACTAAGGGATATTAAGGCCTACCTTTAATAGAGAACCGGAACAAAGCATTAGCACATGGTGAATACATGAACTCCTCAAACTACGTCGTCACCGGGAGTGGTCCCGACTTCTGTCACTCCGGGGTTGCCGGATCATAACACGTAGTAGGTGACTATAACTTGCAAGATCGGATCTAGAACATGGATATAATGGTGATAACATAAACGGTTCAGATCTGAAATCATGGCACCCGGGCCCAAAGTGACAAGCATTAAGGATGGCAAAGTCATAGCAACATCAATCTCAGAACATAGTGGATACTAGGGATCACGCCCTAACAAAACTAACTCGATTACATGATGAATCTCATCCAACTCCTCACCGACCAGCGAGCCTACGAAGGAATTACTCACTCCCAGTGGGGAGCATCATGGAATTGGCGATAGAGATGTGTTGGTGATGACGAAGATCGAATATCCCCCTCTCCGGAGCCCCAAATGGACTCTAGATCTGCCCTACTGAGGAAGAACATGGCTTGGCGGCGGCTCCATCTCGTGAAACGCGATAGTTCTTTCTCCTTGATTTTTTCTGGAAATATGGGATTTTATAGCGTCGGTTTGAGGGTTAGCGGGGCCACCAGGTGGGCAGCACCCACCTGGGCGCGCCTGGGGGGGCTGGCACACCCTGGTGGGTTGTGCCCACCTAGGTGTCCCCCTCGGGTCCATCCTGGCTCCAGAAATTCTCTTATTTGATATAAAAAATCATCGCAAAGTTTTGTTCCATTCCGAGAACTTTTATTTCTGCACAGAAATAACACCATGGTAGTTCTGCTGAAAACAGCGTCAGTCCGGGGTTAGTTTCATTCAAATCATGCAAATTAGAGTCCAAAACAAGAGAAAAGCGTTAGGAAAAGTAGATACGTTGGAGACGTGTCAACCATCTAAAAGTAGAAATGTCCGTGCTACAAAAGAAAAGAATACTAATGAACATGTTAGGCATCATTCCACATCAAAAATTCTATTTTTATCATTTACCTACTCGAGGACGAGCAGGAATTAAGCTTGGGGATGCTGATACGTCTCCAACATATCTATAATTTTTTATTGTTCCATGCTGTTATATTATCATTCTTGGATGTTTTACAATCATTTTATAGCAACTTTATATCATTTTTTGGGACTAACCTATTGACATAGTGCCTAGTGCCGGTTGCTGTTTTCTGTTTGTTTTTTACTTTGCAGAAAATCCCTACCAAACGGAGTCCAAACGCAGTGAAACTTTTTGGAGATTCTTTTTGGACCAGAAGATAACTTGGGGGCCAAGAAAGGACCAGAGGGGAGGCCCGTGGGGACCACAAGACACCAGGGCGCGCTCAGGAGCCCAGGCGCCCTGGTGGGTTGTTTGCCCATGGGGGTCTCCTGCATCGCCTCTTCGCCCTATAAATTCCCAAATATTTCAGAAACCCTAGGGGAGCAGACGAAACACAATTTTAGCTACCGCAAGTTCCAGAACCACGAGATCCAATCTAGCACCATCACGGAGGGGTTCATCATCCTCATTGGTGCCTCTCCGATGATGCGTGAGTAGTCCACCATAGACCTAAGGGTCCGTAGGCAGTAGTTAGATGGCTTCTTCTCTCTTTTGCTTATCAATACAATGGTCTTTTGGAGATCTATTTGATGTAAACCTTTTTGCGGTGTGTTTGTTGGGATCTGTTGAATTTTGAGTTTATGATCAAATCTATCTCCATGAATATTATTTAAATTTCTTTGATCTCTTATATGCATGATTATTTATAGCCTAGTATTTCTTCTTCGAATCTTTGGTTTAGTTAGGCCAACTAGATTGATTTTTCTTTCCATGGGAAGAGGTGCTTTATGATGGGTTCGATCTTGCGGTGTCCTCTCCCAGTGGCAGAAGGGGTAGAGATGGACACAGGTATCGTTGCTATTAAGGATAACAAGATGGGGTCTATTCCTACATGAATAGATCTTGTCTACATCATGTCATCGTTCTTGTTGCATTACTAGAGTGTCACATGATGGCACTTTTTTCTAGGAGGTGGGCGGGTGCGCGGGATTGGTATGGTTTTATAGGCCGATTGCTGCTGATTGATTCGAAAAATCGTTGGCCCGGTCAAAATCATAAACCAAATCCAAAATTGAATACCTCAATAGAATGAAAGATCTTCAAAATTATGGAACATAGGGAATTAATAGAATTGAATGGGAGAGCTCGTTGAGAAATTTTTTACCTGGTCAAAATTAATTGAAGAGCCCAATTAATTATGAGGCTTTAAAAATTAGAAAGCATACCCCTTATATTTTGAAACTGGTGGAATATTTGGTTTGGCGGGTGGAGGAGATGATGAAGCGTGTTTTTTATTAATAGTGCGGTGATTTGATTGGTATTTCATGGTGCGGTTCTATGTTATCCTCTAACCAACCAACGTATATTTATGTGGGAATTTTTGCATTAGTGACTGTAAGTACTATATTGATACTACAATATCACATGATGGCACTTTTGTTTTCTAGGGGGCGGTAGGATGCGCGGGATTGATATGATTTTTATTGGATGATTGTTATTGATTAATTTGAACGTTCATTGGCCCATTCAAAATCATAAACAAATTCAAAATTGAATACCTCAATGGAATAAAGGATCTTCAAGAGAATTGAATGGGAGAGCTCGTTGAGAAAATTTTGACCTGGGAAAAATCAGGTGACCCGATTCTAAATTGAAGACCTAATTATAAGGCCTTAAAAATTAGAAAGCATAGTATAAAAGAATTGAATAAGAGAACTTTGAGAAATAATTGACCCAGTCCAAATCGGGTGAGCCCGTTTCGAGTGGAGACCTCAATTGAATGTGGGCTCCTTAAAACTAGGAAGCATAGAGTTATAGAGGATATGAATATCGTGTAGATTGAAACTGAAAAGCTTCTACCGAGTTAGTTGAGGCAGAAATCAGCAGATGTCTGATAAGCACATGTTGTAGTCTCATTTCATTTAAGACCTCTGAATTGTTAGTTCAATTTCACAATGAGCACCGATGTTAATTCATATAACATAAATAAATTGATGTGTTGATTATATAAAGAATGTTGTTGAGGAGATGTCTACTTTGGTTTTACAACTTGTTTTACTTTTGTTAATTGGATCATAGCATGCCCTCTCTCCCTACGAGCAATTGTTGTGCTACTTTTTGTTATCTATAGAGAGGGTGAGAATGGGGAGGAAGATAATAGCGGGCATGTTGCCGAACAACAGTAGTTCAACATGAGGTTATGCTTAAAAGTCGTGTGAGGTTATACTTGAAGGTAATGCTCTCCAACGGCTTGAAGGTAGATACACTAATGAAGGACACGCAGAGTACGATGTTATGTTTAAGGAGACAGGACGAGTGATGATGAGAATATAAATAGAGAGAAGTTATATGAATGGAAAGTTATTTTAACACACATTTTGAATTAGATTGATTGTTTGGCCAGTGTTCTTGTAACTCCATAGCAACGCACGAGCATTTATCTAGTACTTTATAAAAGAAAATCTTGGATCAGGAAAATTTGGCCATTACTTTTTAACATATTTGAAAAATGTTCTTGAATTCCATAAATGTTCATGAATTTTATTTATTTTCAAGAATTATAGCAAAGGTTCCAGAAGTTTTGGAAATGTCCATGAAACTAGAACAATGTTCATGAATTATGAGAAATGTTCGCTAATGTGGAAAAATGTTCGTGAATTAAAAACAATACTGGCAAATAAAAATATCATGAATGGAAAAATGTTCATGAATTTACAAACTGCTCACAATTATCAAAAAAATTAAATTTATTTAAATGTTAACGAATTTTAAAATCTAAATTAAATTAAAAGTTCTCACAAAATTTAGAATATTTACATAGTAAAGAAAAACAAGATTTTTAAACTAAATCACAATTTTTTTACAAAACTGTAAGTTTTAAAAAACACTCACATATTTAAATAGTATTCAATAGTTTTTTCAAGATAACACAGATTTATAATTTTGCATGCATTTTAAAATACTCAAATTGTAGAAATACATGTTCAAAAACCTATAGGAAAGATACAAAGTAAAGCGAGAAAACAAAGAAAAGAGAAAAATAAGAAAGGAAACCTGAAGAAAATTCCCGCCCGAAAAACTGGTAGGGATACAGTGGACGGAAAGAAATCCCCTCAACTGAAACAGAACAGCCACATAAGCTACGCTTAACCTCAGAGACCGAAGTTGAGCCGGCCCAATACGCTGCCTATGTACGCGATTCGTAGGAATTTCTTTCTATTTTATGCAATGGGGGAGTTCCTAATCAAGGGCGATGATATGTATCGCTTACAACGATACCTATTGAGCCATCGCTCATGTCGGCCGCACCTATATCTCGTTTAAAGCGAGATGTAGGGAATCCTCGCGTCAAGGCAAGCACTAGATGGATCAACCCAGGCACAGGGAAGTCCACAACCTCGTTTTGTTTTTTTTTCTTTTTTTTGTTCTTTGCTTTACTTTTTTACTTTTGTTTATACTTTATAATATTAGAAACATATATATTAGAAAACTATTCTACATAAAATATTAGAAACATATATATTAGAAAACTATTCTACATAAAATATTTGAAACTTGTTAACTAAGCATATAAAAATATTAAATGTATAGAGAAAAAATGATTCTCACGCACACAAAATATGTGTATGAAAGAAATACAATTTGTATGAACAAAATTTATCATGTATTAAAAAAATGTTAATCAAGCATTTGAAAAAAAGTTTAACAAGTATTTAAAAATGTTTAATCAAGCAATTGAAAAATGGTAAGTGTATATAGATAATGTTGATCAATCTTAAAAATATATTAATCTTGTATTTAAAAAATGTTAATCAAGCATTTGAAAAAATGTATAGAAAAAATATTGACCATGTATAAAAAATATATTAACCAAGCATTTGGAAAATGTCAAAAATGTGCTTACAAAATGTTTATCATTTATTAAGAAAATGTTAAAACCTACATTCAAAATATGTTATACTTGTATTACAAAAATGTATTAGATACATACCAAAAATAAAATGTGTATGAAAAAAATAAACATTCAAAAATATGAGATTTTAAAAAATATTAATCATGCAGTTAAAAAATGTAAAATGTATATATAAAACTATTTTTGCTTTGTATTAAAAAATGTTAAATGTTTTTAAAAACCAAGAAAAACCGAAGGGGGGGCGGGGCAAAGATACAAGAAAACTAGAAAGAAATAAACAAGGGAAACCAAAGAAAAAAATAGAAACAAATAAAACCAGTACAAAAGAATGGAAAATTGTGAAATCGAGAAAGAAATAAAAGCGATGAAAAGGACGAAAGAAACAAAGAAACCGAAGGAAAAATGAAGAAACTTAGAAAGAAAAGAAAAAAATGGAAAACCAACAAAGAAACAAAAAATAAAATAAATAAATAAAAACAAAAAAACAGCTGAAACCGTTGAAGAAACAAAAAAGACCTCTGAAAAAACAAAGAAATGCAAAAAAGAACAAAGGGAACAAAACCGGCGATACAAACAAGCGAACTAACAATTCAATAGATGGCGGACCATTACTGTAGCGGTCTAGGAAAAGCTCCAACCATGGGGAGCTTACATCTTGCTATAAGCGATGGTTGTGTCACCGAAGCTCCTAGTCAGCGCTTTAGGCGCCAATTACTGGTTTTGGCGCCCATGCAGCCATACTCCCTTGCTCCCCCTAGCTCGGTCACGTCGTTTCGCTGCTGACTGGAAATGGTTGACCAATATACCGTTGACTTAAAAAAACAAAAATCTTGAATCCAAAATTGTACATGAATTCTAAAATAGTTCTTCGTATTTGAAAAAAAGTTCACAGTTTTTTTAAAAAAAAAACGTTCATCCATTTTAAAAAATAGTTCATTGAAGTTGAAAAAAATCATTTTAAAAATAAGTTCAACAAATTTTAAAAGAGTTCATAGTTTTTGAAAAAGAGTTCATAAATTTGAAAATTTCAATTGATTTAAAAG